>NW_026986445.1:5000-17500 GCF_018555375.3 Anguilla rostrata
AGGACGTACCCCCCGAAAATATCCGGTGCCAGTGTGACATTGCACGAGAGCGAGATGAGGCCAAAAAAATGACAAAGGCAACGGGTACCATTTGCACAGAAGTGCTCCGAAAAATACAAGTGCACGGGGTTTTTTGACGAGGGACAGGCTCCAATTATCAGATTTCCCACTTTTACCATTTGCACGAGAGAGAGAAAATAGAAGAGGAGGGAAAAGAGGTTTGAGCTCGAGAATGACAAGTGCCACGGGACCAGGTGCGAGAGCGAGCGCTCCGAAAAAATGTCAATTTTCCACGGGGCCATTGCACGAGAGGATAGTGCTCCGAAATATATCAGAGTGCCACGGGACCTTGACGAGAGGGAGAGTGCTCCGAAAACCCAAGTCCCCGGGGTTCCCATTCACGAGAGAGACCAAGAGAGACAGGACGCGCTCAGAAAAATGACAAAGTGCCACGGTGGCCATTTTCACACAAGAGAGTGTCCGAAATATCAAGGGCCTGGGGGCCCCAGTTCCCAAAGGGAGCGTGCTCCGCAAAATATCTGAGTTCCACGGGTACCAGTTGCTCGAAGGGAGGCTCCGAAAAATATCGGGCCCCGAACGGGACCATTTTTCACAGAGGGAGAGGCTCCGAAAACCCAGCGGCCACGGGACCGTTGCACGAGGGGAGGCTCCAAAAAATATCGAGCGCCAGGGGGGCCCCTTTTTTGGCACGAGGGGGAGAGTGCCCGAAAAATATCAGGGGCCCACGGGTGACCATTGCCGAGAGGAGAGTTGCTCCGAAATTTCACAGCGTGCCACGGGGGACCTATTTGAAACGGAGTGACGAAGAGAGAGAGAAGAGAGAGGAGAGAAGAGCGCTGCAGAAAATGAAAAGTGCCCACGGGTGCCCATTTGCACGAGGACGTGCTCCGAAAAATATCAGCATCCCAGGGTCCCCCAGTTGCCGAGAGGAGGGTGCCCAAAATATCGACCCCCACGGGGGCCATTTTGCACGAGAGGGAGAGGGCCCCAAAAATATCGGAGGTCCGGGGGACCATTTCCCCGGAGGGAAGTGCTCCAAAATATCAGCGTGCCAGGGGTTTACCATTGCATAGAGGGAGAGTGCTCCGAAAATGTCAGAGTGCCACGGGGGACCAATTTTCAACGAGAGGAAGTCTCGAAAAACACAGAGGGGCGGTGCCCTTTTTTCGGGAGAAGGAGCGACAGAGAGAAGAGAGGAGAGAGAGAGAGGCGAGCTTAGAAAAAAGACAAGTGCCACGGTACCATTGCCGAAGGGAGAGTGCCCCCGAAAATTCAGGTGCCACGGGGGCCGTTGCACGGGGGGGTGCCCGAAAAAAAAGGGGGGGAAGGGGGGGGCGTGCTCCGAAAATATCAAGTCCAGGTGCCATTTGCAGAGGGAGAGTGCCCCAAAAAAAAAATACGAGGCCACGGGGGACCATTGCACGGAGGAGAGTGCTCCGAAAATATCTGTTTCACGGGGGATAGTTCACGAGAGGAGGTGCTCCGAAAAATTAAAAAGAGTTCCACGGGAGGCATTGCCGAAAAGGAGAGTGCTCCAAAAAATAATCAGATTCCACGGGGACCAGTGACGAGAGGGACGGCCCGAAAAAAAATCAGGTGCCACGGGGGACCACAGGGAAAAAAGGGAGCGCGCTCCAAAAAATATCAGTTGCCAGGGGACCAGTTGCACGAGAGGGGAGGTCCGAAAAAAAGGCCACGTTTGCCCATTTCCCCGAGAGAGAGCGAGAGAGACAGAGAGGAGGGAGAGAGAGAGAGAGGGGGGCGAGCAGCTCAGAGAAAATCCAGGTGCCCGGGTGCCAGTTGCCCGGAGTACGCCAGAAAAAAAAAAAAAAAAAATGACCAGTCGCGGTGACCATTTTGCACGGAGGGAGAGTGCTCTAAAAAAATTTTCAGAGTGCCACGGGGGCCCAGTTGTTGCCAAAGTGTACTTTTTTTTTTGCTCAACTATGCAAAAACGTTTTTTTTTTTTTAGCCTTTGAGATAGGAAAAACCCTTCTGTTGGCTGAAAAGGGACAGGGGCATAGGCAAAAATAGGGAAACGAAGAAAAAGACTCAAACAGCGGAGAAAATTTAAAAATTCACCTCTAGCTCTTTTTGACTGACGGAATCCCTCCCCCCCTGGAAGGGCTTCGCGCGCCCGGCTGGATGAAACCGGGCCGATGCGCGAGCGTTGGGCCCCCTTGGGCTTTTTTTGGGGCTGGCAAAGGGCCCGCCCGCCCGGGAGAAGCCCCCCGGGTTTCCCAGCCCCCCACCGTGTCGTGGGGGCCCCCTGCACCCCCGGAGGCAGCGAGACCCAAATCGGCCGAAACCACAGAAGCTGCCGATCCGAGCCCCGGGGGTCAGGAAAGGGAGAATAGGTAAGGCCTCCCTGCTTCCGCCCTCCCCGGGGGCCCCGGCTGAGACCGCTTTTCCCCCTGTGCCCTCCCTTCCGAGCGAAACAAGGGTCTTTTTTCGACAGTGCTCTCGGCCCGAGGCCGCCGCCGCCCCAGCGGGGCCCCGGGCAGGGGCCCCCCTAGCCCCCCCCGGTTTTCCGTAAAAAATTAGGGCCGGTTTTCCTTGTTGATCCTGCCAGTAGCATATGCTGTCTCAAAGATTAGCCATGGGATGTCTAAGTACACAACTGCCGTACGTGACACTGGCGAATGGCTCTTAAACCATTTATGGTTCCCTTGAAGCGCTCCAACTTTACTGGAGACCTGTGTCAATTCTAGAGCTAATACATGCCGACGCGCTGACCCTCCCAGGGGATGCGTGCATTTATCAGACCCAAAACCCATCCGGGGTGCCTCGCGCGCCGCCGGCCGCTTTGTTGACTCTAGATAACCTCTGGGCCGATCGTCACACGCCCCTCCGTGGCGGTGGGACTTCTCATCATTCGAATTCTGCCCTTCAACTTTCGATGGTACTTTCTGTTCTTGCCCTACCAGTGACCCGTACAGGGGGAATCAGTAGTTCGATTCCGGTAGGGAGCCTGAGAAACGCTACCACATCCAAGGAAGGAAGCAGGCGCGCAACATTACCCACTCCCGACTCGGGAGGTATGACGAAAAATAACAATACAGGACTCTTTCGAGGCCCTGTAAGTGGAATGAGTACACTTTAAATCCTTTAACAGATCCATTGGCGGGCAAGTCGGTGCTGCCACAGCCCGCGGTAATGCC
Organism: Anguilla rostrata; assembly: GCF_018555375.3. Lineage (NCBI taxonomy): Eukaryota > Metazoa > Chordata > Actinopteri > Anguilliformes > Anguillidae > Anguilla > Anguilla rostrata. The sequence goes on from NW_026986445.1 coordinate 8,183, forward strand.
AGCTCCAATAGCGTATCTTAAAGTTTGCTGCAGTTAAAAAGCCTCGTAGTTGGATCTGGGATCGCGCTGGCGGTCCGCGCGAGGCGAGCTACCGCCTGTCCCGCCCCTGCCTCTTCGCGCCCCTCGTGCTCTTAGGCTTGCTGTCCCGCGGGTCCGAAGCGTTTACTTTGAAAAAATTTAGAGGTTCAAACAGGCCCGTCCCTGATAACCGCATCTAGGATAATGGAATAGGACTCCGGTTCTATTTGTGGTTTCCAGAACTGGGGCCTGAGTAAAGGGACGGCCCGGGGCATTCGTATTGTGCCGCGGAGGTTGAAATTCTTGAACCGGCGCAAGACGACGAAAGCGAAGCTTTGCAAGAATGTTTTCATTAATCAAGAACGAAAGCGAGGTTCGATACGATCAGATACCGTCGTAGTTCCGACCATAAACTTGCCAACTACGCTCCTGCGGCGTTATTCCCATGACCCGCTGCAGCGTCCCGGGAAACCAAAGTCCTTTGGGTTCCGGGGGGAGTATGGTGCAAAAAGGCTTGAACTTAAAGGAAGGGACGGGAAGGGCACCACCAGGAGTGGAGCCTGCGGCTTATTGTGACTCAACGCCGTGAAACCTCACCTGCCCGACACGGAAAGGATTGACAGAGTGATAGCTCTTTCTCGATTCTGTGGTGTGGTGCATGGCCGTTCTTAGTTTGTGTGAGCGTTTGTCTGGTTATATTTCCGATAAGACCGAGCTCACTCGGCAGCTAACTAGTTACGCTGGCCCCGAGCGGCCGCGTCCAACTTCTTAGAGGGCAAGGTGGCGTTCAGCCAACGAATTGATCACTAACAGGTCTGTGATGCTTCGAATTCCGGGGCTGCACAGCGCGCCACACTGATGGATCAGCGTGTGGTTTACTCCTTCGCCACAGGCCGCGGGTACCCGCTGGAACCCACGCGTGATTAGGGATCGGTATTGCACTTATTTCCCCATGAACGAGGAACTTCCCAAGAAGCGCGGTCCATATCCCGTTGATTAAGGTCCCCTGCCCTTTTGACCACCGCCCTCGCTACTACCGATTGATGGTTTTTACGTGAGGTCCTCGTCGGCCCCTCCGGGGTGGTCACTCCTGGCGAGCGCCGAGAACGATCAAACTTGGACTATCTAGAGGGAAAGTAAAATTCTAACAAGGTTTCCGTAGTGAACCTGCGGAAGGATCATTAACGGGAAAGCCTGGGCCGACCTTCCCTCGAGCCGACGACCGGCTGACCTTCCTTCCCTCTCCGCGTGGGGATGGCCGCGCGCCTCCCCTACACAACACCGGCTTGCGGGCCACCCCCGCACGCCTCCGTAGCCCTTCCAGTGGGCCCGGGTTTTTTGAGGCCCTACCACGCCGGTTTGAAGACCGGGCGCCGACCCCTCGCCTCCGCACCGGGTGTCACATAGGCTCGTGCGGCGACGCCGCGTTCCGCCGGGTACTCCGCCCAATCTAACGTCCTCGGACGTTGTCGTGTTTCAGACCGTGTCCGGGCCGGGACCGCCCGGAACGGCGCCCGGACAGCCTTGTCGATACAGAGACACAACAGAATGAAAAAAAAACCTGTCTTTCGAGTCCTCACAGCTTCTTGTTGGAGAAAAAAACAAAAAAAAGAGTAGCCTCCTCAGCGTGGTATCACTCGGCTCAGTGCTGAGAAGAACGGCAGCTAGCCTCGAGAATTAATGTGAGATTGGCAGGCCACATTGATCATCGACACTTCTGAACGCAAAGCCTTGCGGCCCCTGGTTTCTTCCCGGGCTAACGCCTTCCTGAGTCGCTTACCATCCGATCGGGTCCTCTCCCGCCCGCATGGATACCCCGCGGCTGGGGTCTCGCAGGGCGTCGGAGGATAGGTCCGCCCTTCCTCCCCCGGCTTCTGCCCTTCGTCCCCCTAAGCGCGACCGCCTGTCTCGGCACTAGGTTGCTGGGAACCCTCACCCTCGCGTCCTCCTCCTCCTCCCCTTCTCCTTAAGGGCGCGGGAGCGTTCCGCCCACGCTCGAACGAGCGCGGCTGCCGGTGTCTCGCCATCCGCGCTGCCCGTGCCTCGCGCTCAGTCGTGGCGCCCGGACTGCAGTTGGGGCCTGCTCCGTCGCGGCCCTCGGGGCGAAGGGCTAACCCCCCCTTCCATTGGTTCCCGGAGACGAGGACGCCGGAGGCGACGAGAGCGGCCGCCATACGGTCCTCCTCGCCCCCACCTTCTGACTACGACCTCAGATCAGACGCGGGCGACCCGCTGAATTTAAGGCATAATTACTAAGCGAGGAAAAGAAACTACCATATTCCCTCAGTACGTCGAGTTAAGAGGGAAGAGCCCAGCGCCGAACCCCGCCGTCCGCGAGCGTGGGAAATGTGGGCGTACGGTGACCGCTCTTCTCCCGGCGACGATCGTGGCCTGAGTCCTTCTGATCGAGGCTCAGCCCGTGGACGGTGTGAGGCCGTAACTGCCCCCTCGCGCCGGGGCGTCGTATCTTCTCGGAGTCGGGTTTGTTTGGGAAATGCAGCCCAAAGCGTGTAACTCCATCTAGGCTAATACCGTGCACGAGACCGATAGTCGACAAGTACCGTAAGGAAAGTTTAAAGAACTTTGAAAGAGAGTTCAGAGTGCGTGAAACCGTTGAAGGATAAACGGTGGGGTCCGCGCAGTCCGCCCGAGGATTCAACTCGGCGGGCCCTGGTCGTGCCGTGCCGGGTCGCTGATCCCCTCGTGGACCGGCCCCCCTGCCGGACCGTCCCCCGCCGGCGCATTTCCTCCCGGCGGTGCGCCGCTACCGTCTCCGGGTCGGCTTGGAAGGGCCCGAGGGAAGGTGTCTCGTCGCCGTCGGCGTCGAGCGTTACAAGCGCCCTCCCTCCAAGACCTCCGCCGCTTCCCCGGGCGAGGGAGACGACCGCCGTCCTCGCCTTCCCGCCGGCCCCTCCGGCCCCCGCCCCTCCGGTGGTTGGTGCCCTGCGGTGGCCCTCCGCTCGGTACTGGCCCCCGCCTCCGACGCGACTGTCGACCGGGTCGGACTGTCCTCATGCGCACCCGAACCGCGTCGCGCCGCCGGCGGGCCTGCCCGACGATACACGGGCGCCAGGGGTCTGCGGCGATGTCGGCAAACCCACCCGACCCGTCTTGAAACCGGACCAAGGATCCTAACGCCTCGCAGAGTCAAGGGCTCTCGTCGAAACCCCCCTGTGGCGCATTAAATTCGGGGCCGGCGCGCGCCGGCCGAGGTGGATCCCTCTCGCGGCCCCCCTCGCGCCCTCGGCCGGGGGGGTACCCCCGGGCTTGGGCGCACCACCGCCCGCTCGCCGCCTCTGTCGGGAGGTGGAGCGTGAGCGCGTGCGATAGGACCCGAAAGATTGTGAAACTATGCTGGGCAGTCGAAGCGCTAGAACCTGGTTGAGGTCCGCATCTTTCCTGACTTGCAATCGCGTCCCGTGCCGACCTTGGTATCGGGGCTAAAGACTACTCGAACCATCTATTATCTGGTTCACTCCGAAGTTCCCCTCAATCTGCGCTCGATGTCTCGCAGTTTTATCTGGTAAACCGAATGATTAGAGGTCTTGGGGCCCAAACGTCTCAACTATTCTCAAACTTTAAATGGGTAGAAGCCCCGCTCGCTGGCTTGGACCGGGCGTGGAATGCGAGCCCCTTAGTGGGCCACTTTTGGTCAGCAGAACTGGCCTTCGGGATGACCCGAAGCCGGTTAAGGCGCCCGATCCGACGCTCATCAGACCCCAGAAAGGTGTTGGGTACACAGATATAGACAGCAGGACGGTGGCCATGGAAGTCGGACCCCGCTAAGGAGTGTGTACAACGCCCCCACCTGCCGAATCAACTAGCCCTGAAACTGGATGGCGCTGGAGCGTCGGGCCATACCCGGCCGTCGCGGGCCACGGGAGACCGCGAGGGCTACGCCCGCGACGAGTAGGAGGGCCGCCGCGGTGAGGCACTGAAGCCTAGGGCGCGGGCCCGGGGGGAGCCGCCGCGTGTGCCAGATCTGGTGGGATACAAATATTCAACGAGAAACTTTGAAAGGCCGAAGTGGAGAAGGGTTTCCATTGTGACAGCATTGAACATGGGTCGTCGGTCCTAAGAGATGCGAACGACCGTTCGGAAGGGAGGGTCGATGGCCTCCGTCGCCCCCTGGCCGATCGACAGGGAGTCGGGTTCAATCCCCGATCCGTAGTGGCGGAGACTGGCGCCGGCAGGCGTCCATGCTGTGACGAAACCGATCCCGGAGAGCCCGGCGGGCCCCGGGGAGAGTTCATCCTTTTCTTTGTGAGGGCATGGGCGCCCCTGGAATGGGTTCGCCCCGAGAGAGGGCCCGACCGTTGGAACGCTTCGCGGTTTCCGGCGGCGTCCGTGAGCTCTCGCTGGCCCTGAAAATTCCGGGGAGATGGTGTAAATCTCGCGCCGGGCCGTACCCATATGTCCGCAGCAGGCTCCAAGGTGAACAGCCTCTGCAGTTTTAAACAAGGCAGGTAAGGGAAGTCGGCAAGTCAGCATCCGAACTTCGGGTGGATTGCGCTATAGGGCTGGGTCGGTCGGCTGGTGCGATCGGGGCTGGGCAGGGCCGCGGGGGCTGTGCGAGGCGCCGCCCGTTCCCCCCCTCCCGACGCCTCTGGAAAGGGCCCCCGCGGCTCCCGTCGCCGCCCTTCCTTCCTCTTCTCTCCGAGAGGGGAAGTGTGGAGGCGCGCGGCGGCGGTCACCGGGGGACGCCCGAAGGCGGCCGCGAAGGGGTGGTGGTCGGCAGCGGCGGCGACATCTGGACGCGCTGCCGGGCCCTTCTCGCGGATCACCCCAGCTGCGCCGCGCGGTAACGGCGGCCGTTCACTCAGCTCCCCTCCGCTCTCGCCTCGGCCGCGCCTAGCACTGACTTAGAACTGGTGCGGACCAGGGAATCCTACTGTTTTAATTAAAACAAATCATCGCGAAGGCCCGCGGCGGTGTTGACGCGCTGTAAGTTCTTCTGCCCAGTGCTCTGAATGTCAAAGTGAAGGAATTCATGAAGCAGCGGGTAAACTCGGGAGTAACTTGACTCTCTTAAGGTAGCCATGCCTCGCATCTAATTAGTGACGCGCATGAATGGATGAACGGATTCCCACCTGTCCCGACCTACTATCTATCAAACCACAGCCAGGGAACGGGCTTGGCAGAATCACGGGGCAAGAACGACCCTGTTGAGCTGACTCTAGTCTGCACTGTGAAGAGACATGAAGGTGTAGAATACGTGTGAGCCTCGGCCGCCGTGAAATACCACTACTCTTATCCGTTTTTTTTCACTTACCACCGTGAGGCGGGGAGGCGAGCCCCGCGCGGGCTCTCGCTTCTGTCTCAGCGCCCGGCTCGCCCCGTGCGAGACCCCGCTTCCGTGACAGTGGAGGTTGGGATTTGACTGGGGCGGTCACCTTTCAAACGTAACGCAGGTGTCCTAGGCGAGCTCAGGGAGACAGCAACCTCCCGTGGAGCAGAAGGGCAAAAGCTCGCTTGATCTGTTTTCAGTATGATACAGACACCGCGTGTGAAAGCGGTGCCCTCACGATCCTTCTGACTTTTGAGGTTTTAAGCAGGAGAAAACAACGTCAGTAAAAAGTTACCACATGAGAACGGCTTGTTTCGGCCCAGCGTTCGATAGCGACGGTCGGCTTTTTGATCCTCGATGTCGGTCTCTTCCTATCATTGTGAAGCAGATTCCCCAAGCGTTGGATTGTTCACACCACTAAATAGGAACGTGAGCCTGGGTTTTTTATACCGTCGTGAGCAGTTGCACGACAGGGAGAGAGCTCTGAAAATTTCAGAGTGCCACGGGGACCAGTTGCACAGGGGAGAGCTCTGAAAAATTTCAGAGTGGCACGGGTGACCAGTTGCACAAGGGGGAGAGAGCTCTGAAAAATTTCAAGTGGCACGGTTTTTTTTTTTTTTGGGGGGGGGGGGGGGGGGGGGGGGGGTGACCTTAACCCCCAGCTTAAGGCTAACCCTCACCCACGGGTGGCCTAACCCTAACCCCAACCCTACCCTAACCCTAACCCTAGCCCTAACCCTAACCCTAACCCTCACAAACGGGTGGCCTAACCCTAACCCTAACCCTCACCCCACGGGTGGCCTAACCCTAACCCTAACCCTAACCCTAGCCCTAGCCCTAACCCTAACCCTAACCCTCACAAACAGTGTGCCTAACCCTAACCCTAACCCTCACCCACGGGTGGCCTAACCCTAACCCTAACCCTAAACCCTAACCCTCACCCACGGGTGGCCTAACCCTAACCCTAACCCTCACCCTACCCCAACCCTAACCCTAACCCTAACCCTAGCCCTAACCCTAACCCTCACAAACGGGTGGCCTAACCCTAACCCTAACCCTAACCCTCACCCACGGGTGGCCTAACCCAAACCCTAACCCTAACCCCAACCCTAACCCTAGCCCTAGCCCTAACCCTAACCCTAACCCTCACCCACGGGTGCCTAACCCTAACCCCAACCCTAACAACCCTAACCCTAGCCCTAACCCTAACCCTCACAAACGGGTGGCCTAACCCTAACCCCTAACCCTCACCCACGGGTGGCCTAACCCTAACCCTAACCCCAACCCTAACCCTAACCCTAGCCCTAACCCTAACCCTAACCCTCACAAACGGTGGCCTAACCCTAACCCTAACCCTCACCCCACGGTGGCCTAACCCTAACCCTAACCCTAACCCCAACCCCAACCCTAGCCCTAGCCCTAACCCTCCCTAACCTACCCTAACCCTCACAAACGGGTGGCCTAACCCTAACCCTAACCCCAACCCTAACCCTAACCCTAGCCCTAACCCTAACCCTAACCTTCACCCACGGGGCCTAACCCTAACCCTAAGCCTAACCCCAACCCTAACCCTAACCTAACCCTAACCCTAACCCTAGCCCTAACCCTAGCCTAACCCTAACCCTCACCCACAGGTGGCCTAACCCTAACCCTAACCTAGCCCTAACCCTAACCCTAACCCTAGGCCTAACCCTAACCCTCACCAGGGGTGGCCTAACCCTAACCCTAACCCTAACCCTAACCCTAACCCTAACCCTAACCCTAACCCACCCTAACCCTAACCCTAACCATAGCCCTAACCCTCACCCACAGGTGGCCTAACCCTAACCCTAACCATAGCCCTAACATTAACCCTAACCCTAACCCTAACCATAGCCTAACCCAACCCTACCCTAACCATAACCCTAGCCCTAACCCTAACCCTCACCCACAGATGGCCTAACCCTAACCCTAACCATAGCCCTAACCCTCATCCCAGGTGGCCTAACCCTAACCCTAACCCTAACCCTAACATTAACCCTAACCCAACCATAGCCCTAACCCTAACCCTAACATTAACCCTAACCCTAACCATAGCCCTAACCCTAACCCTAACCCTAACCATAACCCTAGCCCTAACCCTCACCCACAGATGCCTAACCCTAACCCTAGCCATAACCCTAACCCTAACCCTAACCCTAGGCCTAACCCTAACCTAACCAAAGGGAGATTGCCTCCGAAAAAAACAGAGTCCCGGGGACCGTTGCCGAGAGAGAGCATAGAGGAGAGGGAATGGCTCGCCAAAATGACAAAGTGCCACGTGTGACCAGTTCCCGCGCGGGAAGTGCCCGAAAAATATCAGAGTGCCACGGGCCCAGTTGCACAGAGGGAGCGTACTCCGAAAAATACCGGGTTTCCACGGTGAGCAGTTGCACTAGAGCGAAGGGGGACGCTCAGAAAAGACAAATTGAAAACGGGTTACCATTGCACGAGGGAGAGTGCTCCCAAAAAAAATTCAGAGTGCCCCCGGGGCCCATTTGCACGAGGGACAGTGCTCCGAAAATTATCAATTTTCCACTTGGACCAGTTCCGAGAGAGAGAGATAGAAAGAAGAGAGAGAGAGAGAGGAGCTCAGAGAAATGACAATTTCCACGGGTGCCCAGGTGCATGGAGCGAGCCCCTCCGAAAAAATGTCAAGTTCCCGGGGACCATTGCACAGAGGGATAGTGCTCCCGAAATATATCAAGTGCACGGGGGACAATTTGCACAAGGGAGAGTGCCCGAAAACACCAGAGTGCCACGGTGCCAGTTTCACGAGAGAGAGCAATAGAGAAGACAGAGACGCTCAGAAAAAATGACAAAGTGCCACGGTGCCAGTTGCACACAGAGAGAGTGCTCCGAAAATATCAGAGTGCCTCGGGGGACCAGTTGCACGAGAGGGAGCGTGCCCCCGAAAATTCTGATTTCTCACGGGGACCATTTGCTCGATAGGGAGAGTGTCTCCGAAAATATCGGAGCGCCACGGGGGACCAGTGCAGCAGAGGAGAGTGCTCCGAAAAATTACGTCCACGGTGACCATTGCACGAAGGGAGAGTGCTCCAAAATTGTAGCGCCACGGGGGACCAGTTGCACGAGAGGAGAGTGCTCCGAAATATCAGCGTGCCACGGTACCAGTTTGCACGAGAGGAGAGTGCTCCGAAAAATTCAGAGTGCCACGGGGGACCAGTTGCACGAGGGGGGGAGCGATAGAGAGAGAGAGAGAGAGAGAGAGAGAGAGAGCGAGCTTAGAAAAATACAAAGTGCCACGGGTGACCAGTTGCACGAGAGGAGCGTGCTCCGAAAAATACCATGCCACGGGTAACCAGTTGCACGAGAGGGAGGGTGCTCCGAAAAATATCGAGCGCCACGGGGACCAGTTGCACGAGAGGAGAGTGCTTCCAAAAAATATCGGAGCGTCACGGGACCAGTTGCACAGAGGAGAGTGCTCCGAAAATATCAGCGTGCCACGGTGACCAGTTGCACGAAGGGAGAGTGCTCCGAAAAATTTCAGAGTGCCACGGGGACCAGTTGCACGAGAGGGAGAGTGCTCCGAAAACACCAGAGTGCCGCTGTTGACCATTGCAGGAGAAGAGCGACAGAGAGAGAGAGAGAGAAAGAGAGGCGGCTTAGAAACAATGACAAGTGCCACGGTGACCATTTCACGAGAGGGAGAGTGCTCCGACAAATATCAGATGTGCCACGGGGACCATTGCACGAGAGGGAGAGTGCTCCGAAAAATATCAGAGTGCCACGGGGACCAGTTGCACGAGAGGCGTGCTCCGAAAAATATCAGAGTTCCACGGGTGACCATTGCACGAGAGGGAGAGTGCTCCAAAAATATCGGAGTGCCACGGGGACCAGTTGCACGAGAGGGAGAGTGCTCCGAAAATATCTGATTTTCCACGGGGATCAGTTGCACGAGAGGAGAGTGCTCCGAAAAATATCAGAGTTCCACGGGGACCAGTTGCACGAGAGGAGAGTGCTCCAAAAAATAT
>NW_026986446.1:0-24917 GCF_018555375.3 Anguilla rostrata
TATTTTATATGGTTCTCTCAATATGGGGACTGCCCACACTGTAGCCTACCACGTAAGCCTAATGTTTACTAGATAGCTTTTTGTTTTTTATTACATGGCCGGATGTGCATAGAAAAGCTGGTTCCGCCTGCAACAGCAGTCAAGACAGGACATACAGATGGTGGATTATTTTTTATTATTATGTATAAGTCAAAAAAATAGAGATATCGTTTTGTTCAGTCAGTTTTAATCGGTTTGTTGCTTAATTCCCAGATCATTACAATACAGGTATGATTGCAAAGGTGAAAGAGCCACAGTGGCACAGGTGAACCAATGGTTTGATAACGTGACTGTACTAATGAAATGTCTGATGGTTCATCTGGTGCAGATTGCTATGAATATTATAGGGGTTGGGAAACACCCATCTCTTTAGACGATATATGAGGAGTCCATTATCAGACAGGCACAGAAAATAGTATCAGACCCCACTCACATCTTTTACCCTAAATTCCTACTTCTACCTTCTGGTAAAAGATTCAGGTCCCTTAGTGCAGGCTTGCCTGCTATAAACACTCATTCATGGTGATGACAATTTAGCTTCTTAGTGCTAAAAGATGATGTGTGTTGTTGGCTGCATGGGTGCAATATGTCTTCACTGCTATAACAGTTTTTTCAGTGTTAATTAATTATTCATTTATTTATTATTTTTCAATTGGTCCACCAACTTCCCCATTCAACGGAGTACAGCTTTATTTATACAATTACAGTGTTTACATGTCATGGTTCCATTGATATGTGTTCAGTGAGAAGGTTTTTCCATTGTGTGATACTTAATGAATTCCTAGATTTTCAATTTAGGAGAATAGTTTTTTTGGTGATCGTTAAGATGATCAATATTGGTTTTATGTATTGAATGTATTGAGGTGGTGTGTTGATTGTGGACAGATTTGTGTTATGCTAATGCTAACTTTTGCATCTTGCAGTATAGCTTCTGTCATTGTTTGTGAAGTCTTCTGCAGACAGGAGGTACTGACACATCCATATCTGTATTATGGAGAGTGCTTCTGATTTGTAGAACAGCTGTTTATGGGTTTTTCTTCATTATGGTGAGAATTCTTCAGTCATCAACTGAGGAGGTCTTTTTTGGCCCACCAAGCCATTTGCAATTATCGAGCTCACCAGTGCTCTCTTTCTTCTTAATGATGTTCCAAACAGTTGATTTTGGTGAGCCTAAGGGTGGCCTATGTCTCCAACAGTTTTTTTCTTATTTCTCAGCCTAACAGCTTCCTTGACTTTCATAGCCACAACTCTAGTCCTCATGTTGACAAACGTACAGAATAATTATTCTAAGTGTTACGTCCCCAGCCTCTGCTTGCCTGGGTAGTGCAGGTGGAGGTAATACCTAATTGCTTGATTGCCTCCACCTGCCTGTGGCCCAATATAAGCCCTGCAGTATGAGGCTGGGGAAATTCTTCTTTGGGGTTTCTTTCATGTGGTTTGTGTTTGGTAGGTTTTTTGAAGACTTTTATTTTGTGAACTTTGAGTTTTTGTTTGTTTTAGTTTGTGTTTTAGATTAATAAATGTATGAGTTTGTGCCAGTTTCTGTCTTGTTTTTGGTAATTTGGACTCTGTTGTTGCGGCCCTGCGAGCCGGCCGTAACACTAAGTAATATGTTATATTAACCGGCCAATGTTACGTTAGCCGTTCAAGTTACATTAACCGTTACATTTACATTTATTTGGCAGAAACTTTTATCCAAAGCAGCATACAATTAGTGCATACCAAAGGTCATTGAAACTACAAAACACAGGTCCAATGAGGTACAATACTCATGAAACAGTTATTCATAGCCATTAACACAGTAAGTTCAGTCCACGCAGTAAGTCAAAGTTTATTTGTATAGCACATTTACAACAACCACAGTTGACCAAAGTGCTGAACAGACTTAATACCAAAAACGAATATAAAAGTAAATAAAAATATGAATAAATTCAAACTCAAAAAAGGAAAATTAGCACTTTACTTATTAAGACTTTACTTACACGACGGGGGACAAAAACCAGGAACCCAAAAGGCCACGCAGGGCACAAAACAGAAAACTCAAAATTCAAAACACACACAGAGCACAACAAGGGCAGGACAGAAACCAGGCAGGAACTAACAGGCAGAAACACACATATAATGCTTTCAGAAACACACAAACACAGGCAAGCAGATACATACAAATCAGAAACAAACACAAGGAACCAGCACCCGAGTCAAGGGGACAAAGAACTTAAATAGACAAGACACAGGTGAACTCAATACATAATCAAATGAGAGGGAAGGGATAACGAGAGGCAGGTGGGGACGATGATTAAGTAACGAGACAGGTGGGAACAATGATAGAATAATTAAAACCAATAATACAATTAACACAGGGAAGGAGAACGAACTGAAACACAAAACTGAGGTGCCGCCATCTGGTGGCCCAACAAGGAAAAACAGAGACAGAAACACAGAACCATCACAAGCGGGAGTTCATCTGTAAATAAATGATAAAAAAACAAACCATTTTAGTGACCTTTTATTTTTTGGGGGTTTCAATTATGCAATGTTTGGTCTATACTGCAAAAGCAAATGTTTAAATATTGAATACAAACTAAGCACTTAGGTAACACTTTTTAAACACGTGGACATGTTGAAGAAGGCGTCACTAGGAAGGTGACACCAAAATGACTGGCAATACATTTTTTGTACAATGTTTTGTGCAGCGACGGGTTTACTCTGATGCAGTTTACTGCCGGTTGATTTAATTAGCAATATTAATGTGATGAGAAGCGCTTTGTTGTTTGAATGCATAACACGCAATTCCTTGCGCCCACTCCCACCAGAATTTAATTTTTTTTTTTTTTTGCCTCTGATTTGACATCAAACCATTTTTTTTTACTTCATCAGTTGTGCGCCCTTCTCTGGATACAGCATTCACTGAATGAGTAATAGCATCCCATGCATCTTTTTTTGTGTTATTTTATATCCACTACTGACACTACTAAATATGACAGGTCGTTTGCTGTTCACTTCCCACAGCAATGCCTCCACTTCAGAACTACTGAAGTTTTTCTTACGTTTGGAGTCCGGTGTTCCACCCTCTTTAGATTTTCGTTTGGGCATTATTGACTTTGATCGCTCTCAACTTTTCTGTTCGATTTCTGTGTGCACACGGCCCTGCAGTCTCATGCCCTTTTATGGGGATTGGCGGGGCGTTTACGTATACTAATTAGGAACAACTGCTTTACATTTACGAAGACGATGGGATTCATCATTTTAAGAACACATGCGAACAATTCTGCGGTTTAAGAACACGTCGTGAATCTGAAATAGATTTTTCTTAGGACCTTTATTAAGAACAAATTAAAGAAAAAAAATGAGGCCCAATGTTATTTCAAACAAATTAAACCTCCAACCAGCACTCATATTGCATTTGTATCGTTAACTTGATGTTGAACATGAAAGTTGGATGAAAGGGTGGGGTGGGGTGGGGTGGGGTGGGGGGGGGGGGTGTGGATGAAAGGGTGAGGAGTGAGGGGGTTGTGGTTGTGGATGTGTGGGTGAGTGGGTGTGTGTATGGGGATGTTTTCCATCTGCTGGATGAACATCAAATACAGTAGTCACTCGTTAATTTCCTATGGCGGTCATTTTAGACCCGGAACACCACAGGTGTGACAAAGTTGACTAAACCACGCAAAATCAATGAAAGTGGTGATAAGCAATTTTATATGTTCAAATGCCTAGTGTGGAGGGAAACATAAGGTCTTGAGGCAACCGCAGCTCTATGGCTCTGTCTGTCTGTCGGTCGGTTGGTCGGTTGGTTGGTCTCACAAAAAGTGTCCCACCATGTAGCGGCCACAGTTTTCGCCCCAGGAGGCTGAAATTTGGCATGGAGGTTGGCCATGACCGAAGACAGAGCTGAGTAACTTTTCAGGCTGATAGGCCACGCCCATTGCCATGATCCCTCTTGGTCAATCACAAAAAGGCGCATAACTCCCGAATGGATTCACAGATTTGCACAAGATTTTGTGGAAAAGTTGGTCATGCGCCAAAGAACAGCTCATTAACTGTTCATGCCAATTGGCAAAAGGGGGTATGGCAGCAGGAGTGGCCTATCACAAAAAGGCCTATCACGTAACATAGCAAAACTTGATGGAAAATTTACGTAACACCATAAAACTTCAAGGAAAATTTATCATGAACTGCTGTCTAACTTGTGCATGTACCATCTGACGGTCCACAAAGCTGTCCCCAACCTCTAGCAGCCACACATTTTGAGGCTGAAATTGGGCATGGAGGTCACGTGTTTTTGGGAGGGTGTGTGCGTGGATGCATGCACGCAGACGCGTCAAGCCCATTCAAGCTGGGGGGGCACGTGCCCCAGCAGATTTTTGGTATCTGGATTTTTTATATTTTTATTTTATTTTATTACTATTATTTTTTATAATGTGTAGTTATGATCATTTCATATTACGAGTCAAATGTATTCTTCTGATTATGTCATAGATCATACCTCAGAAAGTCACACACCCCCTTTCCCTATGGTATTGGTTTCTCCAAAAGTTGCAGGATGAAATCGGTTCGCAACAGCAGGTACGCACGCACACAGACAACACTCTGTTGCGCATCAGTGCTGGAGGAGATGTAGGCTACAGCTTAACGGTGTGTTGCTGAAGTGGTTAGTAGAGCATCAATCCCTTTTTCAAACATGTGAAAATGAAATGCAATTAGTTATACATACTTAATTGCATTTGAGAAATATAGCCATAGTTTGCTTTGCAAGATAGTTGGCTAGTACCAGCTAAAGTTAGTAGCCATCCCTCAATCCGGTTGTTTACCCTTCTGGCTCGCTAGCTAGTCGTGATTTGTGATAGCATAGCGTGCTATTTAATATTGGTAAAGGAGAGCTGTGTGAATCGTATGGCAGTGAGCTGATTTTTTTTACCAACACTATCACAGGTTATAGTTGGCAAAACACTGAATTCCATTTGATATATCCAGGTCAAGAAAGAAGAAAATCTCGTCATTCTTTAAAAGAACAACAGAAAGTCCCAGCCCTGTCCTCAGTCAGGAGGTTGATAGTGCAAGAGGTAGTTTATCTTAGGTGAGATTTATAGTGATAGGCTATTTTTCCTTCATGGAAATGTATGCAGATTTAATTGTGTGTAGGTGTGGTTACAGGTTATATGTACTTAGGCTAGTGGTGATGATGGATCTTTCAAGGAGGCTGAGCAGTTTGGAAAATAGGTTACTGCTGCTCAGTCTGAGCTTTTATTGGCAATGGAGCAGATACTACTATGTGATGTCAGCACAGACTCATCTGTACTCATGCTGCTTCCTATGCATTGTGTTTGAAAATACAGCTATTACCATGTTGGCAGGTTCCTTTCATCTGTGCCTTTATTATCTATGTTCTCTAAATTAATTTGCATTGTAGATATAGTCTTTTTATGTGAATTTATGCCCCTTAACATTTTTGGGTGACGCAGACAAGATTTAGCTCTTTTTCAGGAAAAGTGGCAGCAGTGTAGAAGTGAGTGAATAAATGAGTGTCATTTTCAATAACCGTAACAGCACAAATAATTGACATGAAAATCTCCAAATAAATATACAGTATTCATCGTAATATAAAGTAGGAGGTTACTGAGCTACAAGAACTGATTTAGTGAAGTTTTAAAATAATCCCCCCAAAGTCTTTGAATATATATGTCAAATTGCAGAAAATTGCCTCATGGATGCATGCGCGTGTGCGGTCGCAGTTATTGTGGATTCACGCTTGTTACCTTAAGTAAGATATGCCTGCATTCAAATCTGAAATTGATCCGTATTTGCCAGGAAAAAAGCTAAAATGAGGCTGCAGCCATCTTGGAACAAGATAGTTTGTGACATCATTGGCATTAGTCTCGGCTGCTCAGTTCCTATTGGTAGATGGCTGATTTTCAGTGAGCCCTGCGATGAATCAGGAGGAAAGAAACAAAACAAAAAATGCATAGAGAGTCCTTTTGTATTGCCCCAGGGTGCTCAAATGAGTATTACTACACAATACCTATCATTTTCATGAACTGCCTCTGACGAGACTGCGACCACTGAGCTGCTGGCTGCTCAGAAATGGTCCACCTGTGGGACGGGGCAAAATGAGCAATTAACTTATCTACATTAAGTTATCTACTTTTTCTCTTCCTGCTCTCAACGAAGGCGGACGCTTTTTCCTCTGCTCCCTCCCTGCCCTTATCTGCCCCTGCTTGCTGCTCTCTTGTCTTGCGCTGTCTCTGTCTGAACTACTTGTGCTGTCTCTGCCTCTCTCTGCATTTCTCTCCGAAACCTAAAATCATGGATCTGATCAACTGGTCTCTCAACGCAATTGATAGTATTTTCTCGACGAGAAGAACGGGTCAGGGAGAGCCCTCTTGCCCTGACAGAACGTTTGCAGCCGGATACACGATGGACTCCTGGAAGGAGTGGAGGGTCGGTGCCTGTCGATCCTTTCCGTTGAGGATGTTGAAGACGTTTACTTGATTGGAATTATGATAACAGGCTTTCTGCTGTTTGGAGCTGGCAGCATCCTGATTTATCACAAAGTTCAGAAGGCGTTGGCAGCACTAATTGGGAAGCTGCCCGCCATTGAGGGAACGGGCAGGGCTGTCAACACTCAGACTCAAGCGATTTGCGAGCTCAATCGCAAACTGGATGCGATTGGATCGCAAATTCGCATGACGGATACCAACTTGGAGAAGTTGTCGGTTCGGCTCACTGAAATGGGCTATCAAATTCGGATGATTGGAACAACGCTGAGAGAACCACAGGACTAAAGGTTGACGAAAAATGCAGAAGTCTGTCTGAACCCAAAACAATCCTTAACCTCATTGGCTCCCCCACATCGACCTTGGAAGGCTGATATCTCTCCACTCTCCTGGATTGTTATGCAGACAGATGCTCGGCCCTACCCCCACCTCCCTGCTCCTATGGAACTTTGACTCTGGATCAGGACTCTTCGAGGTCGTCTCCACGGCAACGGCCGTGTCCTCGTCACCAGTATCAGACGGCAGAGACAATGTTGGGACTATGGTGGAGATGAAGTCCATGGACTTAAACACACACGCACACGAAGATACATAACACACACACCACCTCCTACTCAACGCCTTCTTGGCTCCCACCCCCCCTCCCTCCCCTGTTACAGTGCAGTCTGCTGAGGGTTGATGCGATGTGCCTGAGCGGCTGCGCGCTCCCCCCAGTGTCTGTGCTGCGACACTTCCCCTCCCCGACACCCTACCCCCTACCACATGTGCAAGTCTTCGAGTTTTGTTGTAATGTTTGTAATGTTTTTATGATGTTGCTATGTGCTGAGGGTTTTCTTCGTTTCAATGAAACGAGTGCCCTCTCGTTTCATTGAAAGGACTGTTTTTTTCCTCCTCCTTCCTCCTGTTCTCTCATTTCTCATCTAATAAGATGGCGCCGCAGATGGCTGCCTCGGTGTGTTGACCAAAACAAATTCCTCGTATGTGTAAACCTACTTGGCAATAAAATACGATTCTGATTCAGTATGTCAGATATCAAGTGTTTAGATTATGGCCTCAGAGAGAGAAACAGTGAACTGGACACAATATTGGCTTGCTTAGAATGCTGCCTACCATCCCCTCCACGAACATTAAAAGAAACGTCCTTTACGCCACTCTGATAACCGTATCTAGGCAGGCGATCTATGGGTCCCACCTCCTGCAGAGTTTGTCTCAGGAGAGACACACCAGAAGACAAAGCTATTTACAAGGCCGGAGGCCCAGTGTGGCTACAGAATGAAAAAAAAATCCGGTTCTGTTTGATCTTAAGTTTAAATTCAATCTGTGACATTTTATTGAAATTGTTGACTGAAAACCTTATGTTTATGTTAGAAGCACAAATAAACTTCCATGCTTTTTATTGGTATTCAATAACTTAACGGAATTACCTCCTAATATATTTAGGGGTCCAAGCAGCGAAGCTGGTGGAACCCTATTGTATCTGTTAGGATTATTCTTATTATTTTTCTCCGCTAAAAGTGTCTGAGGCTCAGCAACCATAAGTCCTGGAGCAACCAAATTTGGCAGGTGGGTTCCTATGGCCCCCCACTACTCAGGCACTAAAAGTCACCTATATAGGCCAGATGGTGGCGCTATAACAAAGGGTAACGCGTAAAAGGCCATAACTCCCACACCGTAAGTCAGATCAACACAAAACTTCATCGACTGATGCATCTGAATGTGCTCTACAACTTTCCTATATGGTTTGCACACCATTTGGACTTTTTCATTAGGTGGGGTGCGGAAAAGCTGGAGCTTCAAATCCAAACGATTACGACATCGAGTAAACTTCTTTACGGCAAGCGACAACCATGGCGACGCAAGTAATCCGACACCGTAGGGTCTAGTTTTTATCAGTGAAAAGACGGTCTGACAGCGCCACCCAGAGTGCATGCTAGGATAGGCTACCAAAAGTTTTTCAGTAAAAGCTTTCTGAGAGGATGAATAATTACTTTTATTTGGCATGGCATCATATTCACAATTTAATTTCTAAATTGACTGTAAGCTTAGGGTTGTAACTAGGTAGTTGTTCCGTAGGTGACTTAGTCTTAACTCGTCTTAACTATTGCTTGAATGTTTTCATAGACTGCGTTGTTGCTGTTCTTGTTTGTGTTAGCGTTAATCAGTTTTACCTAATGGGTCCAAGTTGAACTACGCGGTTGTTCCCTGCACTTGGAGCGGTATTTCTCTCTAGGGTTTTCGGCACACTTATTCGTGGTTATGGTTATACACTTTGTTGTACGTCACTCTGGATAAGAGTGTCTGCCAAATGCCTGTAATGTAGGCTAATGTAATATTCCGTAGCAACAAGATAAACCCGACATTAGCCCTAAAATATGCCAATACAGCAGTGAAAACGCTGCTCAGTGAATAACGAAATAAACGAGACAAAGTTTTTAAAAAAATACCACGTCATTCTACAGTCAATATCTGGGACTAAAGCAATTCGCGAGTTGATATAACGTCTTTTTTCCGTTTTTTCTCAATGTCCTATTTATTATTTGAAATGTGCATTCATGTGTTATTATTCTATCTGTCTCTGTGGCACTCTGAAATGTGCATTCTCTGATAAACTGAGCAATGGATTGGAATATGTGTCTGACGTAGTGTTGCACGGTATACCAAAACTTCAGCACTTTCTCGGCACTTAAAAAAAAAGAAAAGAAAAGAAAAAAAAAATAAACGGTTCGGTATTAGAATATTCCGACGTTCGGTAGTTTTGAGTCAAATGTAAAAGCCAGGGAAAATTGTCTCCCGCATTACTGATTGAGAGGATGAAAAGTGTAATTTGTCAGAATCTTCGTTAGAAGGCAGTAGCAACTAAGGTTGACAAGTGAGGTGACCTGCGCTTGTGCATTCTTCGTGGTTAATACAGCACAAGCTTAGACTCAGTTCACTTCAGTAGCAATAGCTGTTCTAATCTGTAAATATTTTATTATAGGAAGATGCTGTATTGTTATTAAAATATGCTGTTCTTAGATCTATTTAAAAGTGAAATATCTGCTTAAAGATTATTTTGTTTACAATTGTAAAATTTTAGAAATATATTTAATGTATTTTTCTGTTGTTTAGTGTTGCAACACTAGGCCTATGCTTATTAATATGTTGAACATGCTTCAGCTTAACGGTTGTTAATGAACCAGGTTGTTAATAAACCATGAATTCGAAAACGAGGTCAACCCTTGTGGACATTACGTTTCTGATCTATTAAGGTTATTTCATTATCGTTAGGTACCGAGTATCGAATTAGCATCGTTTAAGTTTCAAGTATCATTTCAATATTGATTATTGTGATACTAAACCTGGTATCAGTATCAAGGTCAAAATTTTGGTATCCTGACAACACTAGTGTGATGCCTTTTAGTTGCGGCGCAGAAACACTGCAGCTGTGCATACACGCCGGGCCATCTAAGTGTTACGACATGCCATCTAAGTATTACAACATAGTAAAGGCCTTTACGGGAAGCGGCCAGGACACATCCATGGCGACGCAACTAAGTTATCCGACAGCGTCTCTTTGCACAAAATTGGCCATAAATCATCAATACTTTATACGATCATCATGATATTCAGTAGATATGTTGGGTGAAGGCATATGATCATGAGGACAAAGCCATTTTAAAATCGCTCCATAGGGGGTGCGATGGTGCCAATGCTTGGACCCCTCCCAACGCCGCTTGCGGCTTTAATCACGTTTGTTCTTGTTAGAAAGGGACTAAATTCCTGAAAATTTAGGTAATAATATGGTTCTTAGCCATGCTTTCAACAACATAAGGTCACTTTAATTAATAAGTACAATGTCAGCTTTTAGATAGGCCACTCCTCATCATAAATGAGCACGCCCCCCTTCTACACCTGAACTCGGCATTGCCCAAACAGGGCAAACATGCTCAAGCCATGTTGCGTCAAGTGTTTATGATGGCCTCAGGAAAAAGTTGTGTCATGTTGCAGTTGGTCTTTATTTTGGTGGTGGTTTCTTGGTTGTGCGTTTTAGCTCATTTCCTTTGTTCCTGTGGCACTGGTAGAGGGGAATACTTTGATAAGGTCTGGCTCTTCAGTCTTTCTTTTATGGTAATCTAAATTTAGCATCTTGTTTGATGTCTTTTGTTTTGTGTTTTGTTTTGTAACTTAGAAGTAGACCTGATACAGAGTTTGTTTTGGTTTGTCAGTTGAATCCACCAGGTTATTGTTGACTGTCCTATCAATGATTGAATTCATAATTGTCATTTTCAATAATACTTGTTAAATTAAATCACGTAAAATATATTTTATATGTAGGTTAAGTGAGGGGCTTTAGCACGCAATACCACTTGTGTTCAGTATTCAGCGTGCTGAACATTTTAACAAGGGCATTGACCGATTCACTGGATTCAGAAAAAAAACATATTTTTACTTAATTGTTGCTTGCCCGACAGTGCCTTCTGGAGTTTTAAATACACTGCTGTCTGAGCTTTAATCTCAATATAAACTGCCGCTGGGTCCGTACAGCCTGCTCACTACTTATTCCTGTATAGTTTAATGTATAAACACAATGTGCAGATGTCCCTCTGTCATACAGTACTGCACTGCTGCCCTACTCTCCCTGGGAGTATAGGGGCTCCCCAACTCCCTGCCCACTGATCCCTTAGCAGTGTGCAGCACCAGGGGGTCCTGAGACAGCTTCAGCACAGGGGCTCAGCTGATCCCTTAGCAGTGTGCAGCACCAGGGGGTCCTGAGATGGCCTCAGCACAGGGGCTCAGCTGATCCCTTAGCCTATAGCGGTGGATGACAAAGGGATTTTACATTTGTGCAACCTCATATTTGTACCCCAGTGAAACAGGAAATGGTGAAAGGCAGCAATACAGTTCCGGGGTATTGAGATCAATTTTTTTTAGTAAAATTTCTTTAGATGTCACTTTGTTTGGTTTTATTTTAAATATTCTTTGAGGGTGCCAATAATTTTCACCCCTATGTTTTTGAGAAAAATACTATTTTCGTAAGTTTTTTATAAGAATTATGTTTTATTGAAGTGAAAGTAAGCAGTTTCTACAAATGTTTGAGCAGAAAATTAAAATCATTTTGTTTAAATGTTTCTTTTATACAACTCATTTTAATGAAGAGTGCCAATAATTCTTCATTACTTGAATGCATGAACTCTTCTTTGCAGACTGAACAGCGGTAACCTGACAGAGAAGTCCTGTGATATTGTGGTCTCTGCTCTCCAGTCATCAAACTCACCCCTGAGAGATCTGGACCTCAGCTACAATAACCTGGGAGATTCAGGAGTGGAGCTGCTCTGTGCTGGACTGATGAGTCCAAACTGTAAACTGCAGAAACTGGGGTGAGTAGTGCTGTGTACTGTGTGACATTAACTAAATATAATTACTGATTATGGAAATCTAAGGGTTTGAATCAGGGAAGACTGATTTCCTGACTCCATTCATTTTCAGAGCCTGTATCCTAAATGTTTGTGTGAATGGAGTTTGCATATAAGATTATTGACTGGGATGTGCTAGGAAATGATGGGCAGCTTGAACCTGTGTCCTGGAGAGAGAGACTAGCTACTGCTGCCAGTCATTCATCTAAGTGTTCTCTGACATTAAGATCTTCAATCCTGGGAGGTAAATGTCCTGCTCATCCAGGAATCTAAAACCATCAACTATTGGGATAAACCTAATTAAGATTTACCCTGTTTGGGTAGCGAGACTATATAAATATCACAAGGCATGACTTCTGTATTATTCTATTAAATAACATTTGATTGACCCTTGCAGCTATCCATGAAGAGCTGCATATCCTGCTAGTGAATCTAACAATATTCCCAGTGAGTACCTCAGTAAGGGTGTTACCCCAAAACTTTAAGTTACCGTCGCTACCCAGGTTCTCCGAAACACAGAGTAGTGAGATCCACGTATGGGGAATGACATCCGGTCATCCAATTGCACCAAGTGTGGCTCTGACAGCCAGTAGCGCATTCAATGCTACAGGAGACTACTGCCCTCCTGGAAGAACATATGGGACACTGCAGTGCTACAACTCTTCATATTCATGCGCGGCAAGCAGGGCAGTCTTGGTGGATCTCTCCACCTGGGTTACAACAGTAACCTAAAGTTCTCTTTCATCATCTCATGTTTGAGATACAGCTATGGGGAGATACGGACACCCCAGGGGGGGTGTTATCCTCTTTGAATCATATGCCATAACAAGAGTTCCACAAGCCAATGGGACAGCTGCTGCTTAGAGATACTTTTCCTTTGCAGGCAATGGCCCAGGTGACTAAGAGCTGGTCGCTCTTTCTAAAAGCCTTAGTCTTTGTCATATACGTGTGGAGAACACACACAGGACACAGCATATGCAGCCTGTGCTGCTCTTCAGAGGAGAACGGTGGTGGGTGAAAAGCGGCAAGCTACAACACTTCACATGTGAAAGCTGGAAAGCTTTTAGGCATAAAGGCTGAATTGGGCTTAGGAAGAACTGTATCCATCTTAGGGGAGAATATTGTGCACAAGAGTTGCACTGAGAGTTCATGGAGGTCACTGACTCACTTATCTGAGGCTAGTGCAAGCAGCAACGCTGTCTGGAGAGACAACAATTTGAATCTAATTTATAAACTCGAACGGCCTTACAGACCGAGCCTTCAGCACCTGTGATAAATCTCAAGCTTTTTAGCAACAGGCAGAGAACAGTGAGCCCCCTTCATGAACCTGTGAATGAGAGGGTGCTGCCCCACTGCATAGTCTCTGAAACCAACATGACAAGCAGTGATAGCTGCCAGGTAGATCTTATTGGTAGAAAAGGATTTCTCTTTATCCACAAGGTTCTGTGAAAAGCACAGCACGTCAGAAACAGAGCTCTGGTAAGGCACTGACTGACGAGAGGCACACCATCTTTCTAACACCTGACTGAAGTTGTCAGTGGCTCTGCTGAGTAGACAGTCATTAGTCTATGTACAGTGTAATTTTCACAGAAGATGCAATGCTGCTGATGAGCTAATGGCTAGTCGATATCAGATGAGCTAATGAAGTTTGTCTGCATGAATGCCAATGAATGTATATTCTACCAAAAACGTCTGTTTATTGGTATTTTAGTTAATAAACAAACAGTAATCACTGTATACAAATTATCTCATAAAAAACACATTTTCAACGTACAAAAATGCCAAGTTACTCACACATACAAGACATACCCCGTCTATAACTCATTCATTCAGACTGACAAAATCCAGGCCTGCGATTAAAAGTATTGACATCAAAATGACGCCAAGTTTCGGTACTACAAACAATATAGGCTATCTCAAAGAATTGAGGAAATATTGGGTAGCACTGCTTTGAAATACATCTTATGTAGCCTATTTTCGGTGAGGCAAGATAGCCTATATTGTTTGTAGTACCGTAACTAAGATGTATTCCAAAGCAATGCTACCCAATATTTCCTCAATTCTTTCAAGTGTGTTTTGTAATCTTACCATTTTACAATGTCATGCAAACTTTGTGTCAGATCAAAGTGTCAAATATTTCAAATTTCCTTATGGAACACATTGAAATTAATGTAGAAAACTGCTGCTGAGTAACTGCAGGAAGCATATTTCTCCAGAAAACATGTTTATACTTGCTTCTGAACTGAATTTGAGTACATGTACAAGTTATTGTATATTTGCTACGTACAATAAATACTGCATGTAAAATACATATTGTACATACATACATAGAGAACTTCTTTATCCGCATGGGGACATTTCCCTGGCAGTATCTTACATTCACATTCACGAACACACACTTATACCAAGAAACATACTATCATTCACGCAACAGAAAGCCTGGGCAGCGAAATACATACATACCAATACAAATTGGACATATACACGCCTATTCAATCAATCTTGACTGTGAGAGATCCATCCACACATATGTTTGGCCTGTCCAGGTAGTGCATACTTATACACACAGGGCCAAGTGACTTGAAAGAATTGAGGAAATATTGGGTAGCACTGCTTTGAAATACATCTCATGTATTTTCGGTGAGGCAAGATAGCCTATATTGTTTGTAGTACCGTAACTTGGCGTCATTTTGATATCAATACTTTTGAGTAACTTGGCATTTTTGTACGTTGAAAACGTGTTTTTTATGAGATTGGGATGGCAGGTATGCCATCCCGCCAAGTTACGCCTTGGCGGGGGCATGCCCCATACCTATACAGCACAGAGAGTTTGGCACTTTTCAGGGTTCCCCACAGAAATAACCACAACAGCCACAGACACTCAGCCCTTAAAAACATTAAATTCTGTACATTCTGACCCCATTTCAACAAACAGAATTCATAAACAACTTCACATGTCCACACAATAAAGCACCAAACTAAGGGGATTTTGCGTTTTCTCCTTCTTCTTCTTCTCTTTCTTCTTCTTCTTCTTCTTCTTCTTCTTCTCATTCTTATTTTTCCTGCCGCCTATCCCACTAACAACATGTCTCCCCATTGGACATTTCACTGACACCAGCCAAATCTTTACCTACACGACCCAATCAAAAACGCGCATACACACGCAAAATACCCATACCTTTTTACTCTGAAACATTTCCAGTTTAAACAGCTAGTCTGCCTGTGGCCTAGTGGGCAAGATTACAGTCTTGAGAACACTGAGTCGTAGGTTCAAGCCCAGCTAGGAAAGTGTTTCTTTAACCTGCTTCGACCCTCACTAATTATTGTCTACTACTTATCAATTAATGCTTTTGCACCATATCTACCCGCCGTTCACCGTTCAGTTATTAACCGGCTACAATATTGCTAAGCCATATGCATTATGACTTACCGTCTGTACGTTCAGTTATTAACCGGCTACAATATTGCTAAGCCATATGGATTCAACGGGAGCTCTTCTGTGCTTACTGGCCTGTGTTATTCTTTAAAACCACCGGCAGGTTTGCTAATGATATTTCACGCATTGCATAGCTATGGCATGGTGCTGCACTAACGAAGTCACAGACTGGTAAACCTCCGGTTTAAGGCTTGAATCCCGACTCGCCCTCAGGCAGATCATTTCCTCTTTTACACTAACATTTTCTTACGGTTATATTTCCTTTACCAAAACTCACTCACGGCCACCCATATGCATTTCATGACGGCAAATGTATTCCTTTTATTAAACCGTTACACCAGTTCACCGCTGTGCCATTTCTACTAACTATATTTCTTCACTTGGCTACCGTACAAAACCTTCATATCAGCAAACGCCACGTTTCTACATTCATGTTACCTCGCCCTGTTCTCTATCTAGCCACATAGGCTACAAACAATTACTACGTATGTACGTTCTGCAACTCGGCATTAAAACATTACATTTAAAATCATGATTCACTCATAAGTATAACTACTAGCACTGAACATGAGAAAAACACATTCGTGCAATAGATTGCACACATTATTTAACCCTCCACTTAAACAACCGACGTTAAATACAGACTGTTATATACCGTTTGATAAGGAAACTAACCTCGCTCATGGTCACTTCATTTACTTCGCACTATAGTCTGTGATCATGTCAACCTTCACCTACATGCGCATTCTGCTAAACAAACATCTTGTTTCAACTACGCAATTTCATCATTTCGCCTAATGTATCTCACACTTGTTATTTTCTCATATGCAAAGCCTGCTGGGACATATGCGTCTGCTCCTATTCTCCACTATCAACTTTTCCGGTTCTAGCTTAACAAAACAGCAAAGAGGATTCCTACCTGCAGATAAGCCTATCAAAATGCCTTATAAACCTTACAAACATTAAAAGTGCATCTTCACGAAATAACAGACAACGGAGCAGGACAGAAGGGTACACAAGTTGCGACCTAGGCAGCTCTAATTCTACGGGCTTGCTGATTCTTTTGTCAATCAAGGCTCGTTGGATGCCCGTCAAATCCGTGAGTAGCCTACACAGCTACACTGGCCATATTTCACCATATTTCAGCCATAATCCACAACCGTTTCTTACAGGGTCACTTCGCATTTCTCACTCTCGTAATAAAACGCTTTGCAAAAAGAAATGATATCTCATAAAAAACACGTTTTCAACGTACAAAAATGCCAAGTTACTCAAAAGTATTGATATCAAAATGACGCCAAGTTACGGTACTACAAACAATATAGGCTATCTTGCCTCACCGAAATTTAATAACATGTATTCCAAAGCAATGCTACCCAGTATTTCCTCAATTCTTTCAAGTCACTTGGCCCTGTGTGTATATAAGCGTGCAGTACATGGACAGGCCAAACATATGTGTGGATGGCAAGATAGCCTATATTGTTTGTAGTACCGTAACTTGGCGTCATTTTGATATCAATACTTTTGAGTAACTTGGAATTTTTGTACGTTGAAAACGTGTTTTTTATGAGATGAATTATACAATGAAAGTAGACAAACTTGGGAATGCTGTCTTCCATCAGTCCGATAAGTTCCTTTTCTCCTTCCCTCTCATGATTGGAGCTCCGTCGGTGCACACTGACACAAGTTTTGACCAGTCGATTTGTTTCTCTGCAAAAAAGTTAAGCAGTGCTTGAAAATCGTCCTCCACTCTGGTCTGTCCATGAAGTGGTAACAGATATAACAGCTCCTCCCAAAATTTGTTCTTTTAAATAAAGCGAACCCACACACACAATTGCGCCATGTCGCTTATATCCATGCTCTCATCAAGTGCAATGCTGTAACATGGTGTCGCTGCAAGATCTGCAATTCACTGTTCCTGGATATCTTTCCCAATAAACTCGATCCTCCTCATTAATGTCGAATCTGAAAGCTGCAGTGCATGTATTTGCTTTATTATTATTATAATTATTATAATTATTATTATCATTATTATGCACAGTACATTATCTCAGCTGAGGTCAAAAAGCATTGTTTAACAATTTCAGCATCCGTGAAAGCCTTTTTATGCCTAGCTAAAATCCATGCGATCTCCTAAGTGGCCTCGGTCGATTTCTCGGCAACAGAGACTGATCTCGCCATCATTTTTTGCTGCTCAGTCAGAGTCTGTCAACTGTTTAATTTTATTGGTCCTCAGGTTGCTACCTGGCGGGTACAACATGTTGTACTTGGCATGAAAAGCACTAAAGTGGCGTTCAATGTTAGACCGTTTACAATTGGCACTAGTCTTCTGGCAAATTAGGCAGAATGGAGTGGATTCGTATTGCACAAAGAAAAACTCATCAGTCCATGTATCCTGAAATTTTCGGTGTTCGTCCTGAATTGACCGCACTTTTTTCTTTGCTGGTGCAGCATCGGTGTCTTGGGCTTCTCGGCCAAACTGATCCGCATTTTCCCCCGTTCTTTCCTCACGTTGATCTTTCTCCTCGGGCCTGTTTATAACTCCGTCACCGTCAGCTAATGAAGAATCACTTTTCTCGTTCTGCTTTTTTCTAATCATAAATCTGTCCATTTTGAGTGGGCAGAGGCCGAGACAATATTTGATGTAACCTTATATCAAACGGCATTATCGAATATCGAATTTAGGCTTACGTGCTAAACTTGCAAAACCATTTGCAAATGCAAAGCTACACACATAGGCTATACGACTACCCATGATCCCTCGCTGTTACGTAGCCTACGTTCTTTGACGTATCTTCAGTATGCTGCCATCTGCTGGATAATTAATTTCAATGTGCTAAAACAGGACATACACGGAACCTACAGAAGTAAGTCATAGCTATATTCTTATTGTTATCAGTGGATCTATATGAGCCGCAAAACAAAGTCTCACGAGCCGCGTAATGAGTAACACTGTGCTACAGGAATAAGGTAGAAGGGTACAAGTGATAAGTGATCCTAGATTGGGAGTGCCGTGCAGAGAGTGCTCTGGGAGTGGTGGCAGTGTAGCACAGTGAGTAAGGAACTGGGCTTGTAACCGAAAGGTCGCAGGTTCGATTCCTGGGTAGGACACTGCCGTTGTACCAAGGTACTTAACCTGAATTGCTTCCGTACATATACAGCTGTATAAATGGATACAATGTAAAATGCTATGTGTAAGTCGATCTGGATAAGAATGTCTGCTAAATGCCTGTAATGTGATGTAATGAGTAGTGATAGTTAGTCCAGGTACAGACTGAAGAGATGCGTTTTCAGACTACGGCAGAAGATGGTCAATGACTGAGTGGTTCGTAGAGGAACAGGGAGTTCATTCCAATACTGGGGAGCTAGTGTGGAGAAGATCTGTGGTAGGGAGAACCATTCACCCCGAGGGAGTGCAAGTCACCCTGCTGCCGCAGAGTGGAGTGGTCAAGCTGCCGTGTAGGATTGAATCGTGTCCTATAGGTAGACGGGAGCTGTTCTTTTGGCTGCAGTGCAGGCAAGGGTCAGGACTTTGAACCTGATCCTGGTGGCAATCAGTAGCCAGTGGAGTGACCTCAGCAGGGGAGTGATGTGAGAGAACATAGGAAGGTTGAAGATGAACAGCATTCTGAATCATCTATAGTGGCTGTATGGCATAAGCTGCTGGGCTTGCAAGGAGGGAGTTGCAGTAATCAAGACGGGAGGTCACCATAGCCTGGACAAGTAGCTGGGTGGAGTGCATAGTCAGGTATGGTCAAATCATCCTGATGTTATACAGGAGAAATCTGCAGGACTATGATGTTGCCTTGACGTGCTTCTTGAGGTCCTGCCGGTCATCCAGGATCACCCCCAGGCTCTTTGCAGAGTGAGAGGCAGTCACTGTGGTGCCGCCAGCAGTGATTAAAGCTCCCGCAGTAGGAGGTCTTGTGGTGGATGAACAGCAGCTCAGTATTTTTGAGGCTGAGCTTCAGGTGATGGCTGGCCAACCAAGTTGAGATGTCAGCCAGGTTGGAAGATATTCTCTCATTAACCGCAATGGAAGAGGGAGGGAAAGAGAAGAGTTGTGTATCATCAGCATAGCAGTGATAAGAGAAGCCATGTAAATGAATGACCGAACCAAGAGATTTGGTGTAAATGGAGAACAGCAGAGGCCCCAGTACAGATCCCTCTGGGCCTCCTGTGAAAAGGGGATGAGGTGCAGAGACAGACCCCATCCAGGTGATCTGGTAGGACCTATCTGAAAGATAGGAAGCAAACCAAGACAGGGCAGTTCCAGAAATGGCTATGTCAGCCTAGGTGGAGATGAGTAGTTTGTGGTCAACCGTGTCAAATGCTTCAGACAGTTCTAGTAGGATCAGGCAGTGGCAAGTGCCTCCGTCACAGCCAGGAGGGCAGTCTCTGTTGAGTGCTCGGATCAAAAGCCAGACTGGTAAAGGTCAAACAGGTTAACCAGCATTTATTACAGTAAAGAGGACAAAGTTATTACATGAAGGACAAAGTTATTATTTTTATTATTTTTATTATATTAATTGTTGTTACACTTGTTCATGTGGTTTGTTTGCTTTTTACCTTAAATAAGATATAGCCCTGCATTCAAATGTGAAATCAATCTGTTTCTGTCAGGACCACTGTCATCAAAGTAGATCTTTATTGACAAGAAAGGCAATACAGTTGTTTGGCGGTATGGCTCTGTTCTGGAGCTCTCCCGCCAACCACGCAGCCCGCGTGGATAAGGCCAGGAGGCCAGCAGCCAAACCCCACTAGAGGGGTACACACAGAACAGATCCAGCAGCAAAGCAAGTTCTTAACACATAGGAATGGAGAAATGCAAATTCATGACACATAGGGATGGAGCTGGGGTGGTGGAGGGTATTTACAAAGCAACGTGCAGCAGCTTGCATGCAGGAGGAGCAGCCGAATGAGTAGAGGGAGGCTGTTTAAGTAGACCGCCCTGTTAGTGAATGTACTGTGATAGGCGAACATCACTCAGCTGAGCCATCAGCTGATTCAGCCAGAGCGCTTGACTCTCGTGGCCTTCCAGAACTATGCGATGCTCCATATTTGCCAGAAAAATAAGCTAAAATTCCCTGTTTTGCATGAGGGTGCAGCCATCTTGGAACAAGCTAGTTGCTCTCATAGCGATCTGGTTGGGCTTGCCCCTGGGTCGACGGTACTGCTGCCCCCGGTGCCGGACGGTCAGGCGGAGAGTAACGTTTGTGCCTGAGGACATCAGGCTGATTCCTGATCACCTCTCCCCTGCACTCTCTAAGCCTGAATGGCACAAGTGAATTTGTACATGTGCGTGTGTTTTTACATGTACATATATACTCCATAACTTTTTATTGCACTTTTTTTTACTGCATTTTTAAAAAATTTGTTTATTTGAACTTCAGTTGTATGTGACCTCAGGTCCTTGAGTATATTATCTCTCATCTGTTTTTGATGTTGATTGACAATATGCCCAGAAATGAATTGCTCCTCAGGAATAAATAAAGTTTATTGAATTGAACATCATTGGCATTAGTTGTGGCTGCACAATTCTTATTGCTAGATGGCTGACTTTCAATCAGCTCAACAATGAATTGGGAGGAAAGAAACAAAACAGAAAAAAAGGAACAAAGGGTCCTGTTGTATTGCCCCAGGATGCTCACATGAGTCTTGCTACACAATACCTATTCATTTTCACAAACTGCCTCTGACGAGACCGCAACCACTGAGCTGCTGACTGCTCTGAAATGTAAGAGTCCACCTGTGGGACAGGGCGACGGGTCTGCAGTGATGATTTGTTCTTCAGACCACGAACCGACTGAAGCCAGACGCTGTGGGGCGGGAGGGCAAAATTAGCAATTAACTTATCTACAGTATGTCAGATATCAAGTGTTTATATTATTGGCCTCAGAGAGAGAAACAGTGAACTGGATACAGTATTGGCTTGAATACTGCTACCTACCCTCCACTCCACGAACATTAAAGGAAACGTCCTTTACGCCAGTCTGATACCCTAATCTAGGCAGGCGATCTATGGGTCCCACCTCCTGCAGAGTTTGTCTCAGGAGAGACACAGCAGAAGACAAAGCTATTTACAAGGCCAGAGGCCCAGTGTGGCTACAGGACAAATAAAGATCCGGTTCTGTTTGATCTTAAGTTTAAATGCAATTTGTGGCATTTAATTGAAATCATTAATTGGAAAATCTTTATGTCTATGTTAGAAGAAGAAGAAGTAAACTTCCATGCTGTTTATAGGTATACAATAGCTGAACAGAATTACCTCTTATACTACCTATTATATTCCTGTTTGGTCCTGTTAGAAAGGGACTAAATTCATGAATAGTTTGGTAATAATTCATGAATATTTAGCCCTGCTTTCAACAACATAAGGTCACTTTAATGTAATAAGTACACTGTCAGCTTTTAGATAGACCAGTCCTTGTGTTAAATGTGCCTGCCTCCCCGCCCACCCCCCAACTTTCCACACCTCAACTCGGCATCTCTCAATCAGGGCAAACATGCTCAAGCCATGCTGCGTTAAGTCTTTATGATGAGCTCAGGAAAAATATTGTGTTGTATTTGGTCTTTATTTTGGTGGTGGTTTCTTGGTTGTGCATTTTAGCTCATTTAATCTGTTTCTATGGCACTGAAACAGGAAGAGGGTAATACTTTGGTATGGTCTGGCTTATCAGTCTCTCTCTCTTTTCTGGTAATCCCAAATTAGCATATTGTTTAATTTCTTCTGTTTTGTTTTGTACCTTTGATGTAGTGAGCCTGCATTCAATAAGTGCATGATTTCAAGAGTGTATCATTTCAATTCACTATTTTAATTGACTCCTTATTTAATAAAATTATTTAGTCTTCTTATCTGATACATAATTTGTTTTGGCTTGTCACTTGATTCTACCAGGTTACTGTTGACTGGCTTGTCAAATAATTTGTCTAGTTTAACCTTCAGGGTCCAAGTTGAACTATGCGGTTGTTCCCTGCACTTGGACCGGTACTTCTCTCTAGGGGTTTCGTCATACTTGTTCCTGGTTGTGGTTATACACTTTGTTTACGTCGCTCTGGATAAGAGCGTCTGCCAAATGCCTGTAATGTAATGTAATGTCTATTTAATTTATAAATATCATTTTAAGTAAATATCAATTAAGTAATGTAAAATACATTGTATATGTAGGTTAAGGGAGAGGTTCTTGCATGCAATACCACTTGTGTTCAGTATTCAGAGTGCTGAACATTTTAACAAGGGCATTGACTGAAAGTACTTGTCTGAGGGTGGCACGGTGGTGCAGTTGGTAGCACTGTCACCTCACAGCAAGAAGGTTCTGGGTTCAACTCCGGTGTCACACACCGTGACTACCCTGATAGGGACAGAAGAGCTGGACACAGGGAGATTTGGAAATTCTAGATATCTCTAACGTTTTATTGGGATAGCGAGAGAGAGCGTAATCACAAACGAAAAACCTTCGCCCATCACCCTCACGGGATCTGGGCAAAAACAATAAACTAAAATAACAAAGACAAAATAAATGAAATTATACGAGCGCTTTTCAGCCTTTTCTCTGGTCTGTACGTGCTCTCTCTCACCATCGTGGGGGATCCCGGTCTCAGACGCCTACTGTGGAAAGAAGCACACTTTTAAATCCTGGACTGATTCGTAATATCATCCAGGTGTGTGCCTGCTTAACCAGTAGGCGTGGTCCTCTAATTGCCCTGAATTCCTCCCGCAAACCGAGCCCTGCCACATCCAGCCTGGGCCTTTCTGTGTGGAGAATGGCCTTTATTTTGCATGTTCTCCCCGCGTCCACGTGGGTTTCCTCCGGGTACTCCGGTTTCCTCCTACAGCCCAAAGACATGTAGGTAGGCTAATTGAAGACAGTAAAGTGCCCATAGGTATGAATGTGTGAGTGCATGGTGTGTGTGTCCTGCAATAGATTGGCAGCCTGTCCGGCCCAATGCACACTGGGATAGGCTCCAGCACCCCTCGAGACCTTGCCCAGGATAAGCGGGTATAGATAATCGATGGATGATGGATGGATGTCGGTTGTCCAACAGTGCCTCCTGGAGTTTTACATCCAATATTGAAATGGAGTGATCTTTGTCTGCAACATGTTACACATGCATGTAAATACACTGCTGTCTGAGTTTTAATCACAATATAGACCGCTGCTGGGTCCGTACAGCCTGCTCACTGCTCATTCCTGTATTTTAATGTATAAACACAGCGTGCAGATGTTCCCCTGTCATACAGTACTGCACTGCTGCCCTGCTCTCCCTGGGAGTATCGGGGCTCCCCCACTCCCTGCCCACTGATCCCTTAGCAGTGTGCAGCACCAGGGGGTCCTGAGACGGCCTCAGCACAGGGGCTCAGCTGATCCCTTAGCCCATAGTGATGGATGACAAAGAGATTTTACATTTATGCAACCTCATATTTGTACCCCAGTGAAACAGGAAATTTCTGCCACCTGAGTGTGATTAGGATCAGTGTGAAGGTCTACTCTCTCACTCTGACTGGAGTGGGAGAGATGAGAGTGAGGGGGGCAAATGCCTGTGAAGAGATCTACAGCTGCACGGCCAAATCTCTGCCATAGCATTTACACAATCTGGGGATGGAGACACCATTCCCCGTACAGTGGGTTTCTCCTTGTCGGCAGATCAGCGCTGGTGTTCAGAATTCCTGGAACATCAATCAATCAATCAATCAAATTTTATTTATAGCGTATAGCGTATTTCACAGCAATTGTCACAATACGCTTCACAGACAACCCTGGCCTAGACCCCCACAGGAGCAAGCCTAGAGCAACATGGGTCACGCGTAACCACAGAAAGTGACGGCTGCTCCAGACCAACAGTCTGTGGGCTAGACCATGGAGCTGGAGGGAGCGCATGCCACTTTGGTGCCTGACATATGCTACCGCAGTCATTATCGCAGCATACGAGCACATGATGTTGCCTTACGCCGGGCACCCACCGCACGCGTCGCGTAAGCGTCGCGTAAGCAGCACGGCGAAGCAGCACGGCGCGACGCGTAGGGTGTCTCCACTGGTTCCGTTTGTGTCGCGCAAAGGCTTGCGTAAAAGCTATATATTCCTAGTAGTTCTCGCAGTCTGCAGTGGGATTACATCGTGTATTTCACGTTTGTTCACGACTGTTGATTATGGGTTAAGTGAATACTTTGGTGAGAGACCTTTTTCAGTTTGTTAATTTGGTAATATTTTGTTACCTCGTAAATACGTGAGAAAGCAAACGCTTTCAAGAATTACCATAAACTTAAATCGCAACGTAGCCTGCATAACAATCAATCTCAAACTGTATTAATTTATTTGCTTGGTTAACAAGCGTGCCAATTTCATGAAGAATATGTAATGATCATAATAATAATAAATAATCCGTAATCAACCATTGGGAATTCCTGTGTTGTCTTGTCATTCACGTCAAAACATTTATATGATCAGATTTAGTCAAATCAGCTAATCATGAAAAAGACAGTAACAGTTTAATCTTGAAGGGATATGAACACCACAACGCCATGAACACCGGAAGCTTTGAAGTACAAGTGCGATAGGC
>NW_026986447.1:0-25927 GCF_018555375.3 Anguilla rostrata
GCCCCTCTTCAGCCACATTATGTCAGAAATAGCTGTGCATGCAATGTAGAATAATTACCCCATGTTCACATTGTGCTTATTGTCAAGATTGATTGAATAGGCGTCTATATGTCCAATTTGTATTGGTATGTACGTATTTCGGTGGCCAGCCTTTCTGTTGCGTGAATGATTGTATGTTTCTTGGTATAAATGACTGATCGTAAATGTGAATGTAACATGCTGCAAGGGAAATGTCCCCATGGGGATAAAGAAGTTCCCTATGTATGTATGTACAATATGTATTTTACCTGCAGTATTTATTGTATGTAGCAAATATACAATCACTTGTACATTTACTCAAATTCAGTTCAGAAGCAAGTACAAACATATGTTTCCTGGAGAAATATGCTTCTTGTAGTTACTCACCAGCAGTTGTCTACATGAATTTCAATGTGTTCCATGAGGCAATTCGAAATATTTGACACCTTGATTTGACACAAAGTTTGCATGACATTGTAAAATGCTAAGATTACAAAACACAGTGTCAAGTGACTTGAAAGAATTGAGGAAATATTGAGTAGCATTGCTTTGGAATACATCGTATTTAATTTCGGTGAAGCAAGATAGCCTATATTTGTCAGGGTTCTGTGTCTTCCCCCCGTGTTGTTTCTCCGTTGGGCCGCCAGATGGCGGCACCTCGGTTTTGTGTTCAGTTATTGTTTTATTGTTTTTGATTATCTAATTATTAGTTGTGTTTTGTCTCGTGTTCCCCTCCCTCTCTGTGGCTTGATTGTTCATCGTGCCCTCCTGTGTCTCGTCTTCGTCTTTCTATTTAAATCGCCCTCTCCCCAGACTCAGGCGCTGGAATCTTTTGCTTTGGTTTGGTTTGTTTGGTTTGTTCGGTTTGCTACCTGCCAGTTTGTTCCTGTTCCTGTTCCTGCCTGTTTCCGGTTTACCTGTTGTTTGCCTGCCAGTGCCCTACCTACCCTGTTTTCCCTTGTTTTTGGATTTTTGTATTTTTGTTTTCTTGTGAATTTCTTGAGAATTTTTGTTTGTGAATTTTGCCCTGCGAGGCTTTTTGTTCCCTGTTAGTTTATTAAAGCCTTGTTTTCCCCATTTTGGACTTTTTGGTTTTTCACTCTGCGTTTGGGTCCATCCCCGCACCCACCCTGACAATATTGTTTGTAGTACCGTAACTTGGCGTCATTTTTATATCAAAACTTTTAATGGCAGGCCTGGATTTTGGCAGTCTGAATGAATGAGTTATAGACGGTGTATGTCTTGTATGTGTGAGTAACTTGCCATTTTTGTTAGTTGAAAACGTGTTTTTTATGAGATATCATTTCTTTTTGCAAAGCGTTTTATTATGAGAGTGAGAAATGCGAAGTGACCCTGTAAGAAACGGTTGTGGATTATGGCTATCCTTGTGTGAAATTGTACAGAGTGATGAGCCTGTACCGTTGAGCAGTCTCGGTTTGCTATATGTAAAACAGTGGCTGTGAGAAAGGGTGCGGTGGCGTGTAAGTGTAAACGCATCAGAAATGCGTTTACACTTGTATATGAAATATGGTCAGTGTATGTACTCACAGATTTGACGGCCATCCAACAAGCCTTGATTGACAAAAGAATCAGCAAGTCCGTAGAATTAGAGCTGCCTAGGTCGTAACTTGTGTACCCTGCTGTCCTGCTCCGTTGTCTGTTATTTCGTGGAGATGCAGTTTTAGTGTTTGTAAGGTTTATAAGGCATTTTGATAGGCTTATCTGCAGGTGGGAATCCTGTTCGCTGTTTTGCTAAGCTAGAACCGGAAAACTTGATAGTGGAGAATAGGAGCAGACGCATATGTCCCAGTAAACAATATATTTTTAGCAGAATGGGCATGTAGGTGAAGGTTGACATGATCACAGACTATAGTGCGGAGTAAATAAAGCGACCATGAGCGAGCTTAGTTTTCTTATGGAATGGTATATATAACCGTCGGTATAAAGCATTTGCTGTTAAAGTGGAGGGTTAAGTAACGTGTGAAATCTATTGCACTAATGTGCTTTTCTCATGTTCAGTACTAGTAGTTATACTTATGAGTCACTCATGATTTTAAATGTAATGTTTTAATGGGGAGTTGCAGAACGTACATACGTAGTAATTGTTTGTATGTGGCTAGATAGAGAACAGGGCGAGGTAACATGAATGTAGAAACGTGGCGTTTGCTGATAAGGTTTTGTACGGTAGCCAAGTGAAGAAATATAGTTAGTATAAATGGCACAGGGGTGAACTGGTGTAACTTGTTAATAAAAGGAATACATTTGCCGTCATGAAATGCATATGAGTGCCCGTTAGTGAGTTTTGGTAAAGAAAATATAAAAGCGTAAGAAAACTTTCGTATAAAAGAGGAAATTATCTGCCTGAGGGCGAGGCGGGATTCAATCCTTCAACCGGAGGTTTGCCAGTCTGTGACTTTGTTAGTGCAGCACCATGACATAGCTATGCAATGCGCGAAATATCATTAGCAAACCTGTCCGTGGTTTTAAAGAAGAACACAGGCCAGTAAGCACAGAAGAGCTCCTGTTGAATCCATATGGCTTTGCAATATTGTAGCCGGTTAATAACTGAACGTGCAGACGGTACGTCATAATGCAGTGTATACGTTCGGGGGAATGCCTGGTAGATATGGTGCAAAAGCAATAATTGAGAAGTAGTAGACAATTATTAGTGAGGGTAAAAGCAGGTTAAAGAAACATGTTCCTAGCTGGGCTTGAACCAACAGCCTCATGTTCCCAAGACTGTAACCTTGCCCACTAGGCCACAGGCAGGCTAGCTGTTTAAACTGGAAATGTTTCAGAATGAAAGGGTATGGGTATTTTGCGTGTGTATGCGCGTTTTTGATTGGGTCGTGTAGGTGAAGATTTGGCTGGTGTCGGTAAAATGTCCAATGGGGAGACATGTTGTTAGTGGGATTGGCGACAGGAAGATAAGAATGAGAAGAAGAAGAAGGAGAAAACGCAAAATCCCCTTAGTTTGGGGCTTTATTGTGTGGACATGTGAAGTTGTTTATGAAATCTGTCTGTTGAAATGGTGTCAGAATGTGCAGAATTTAATGTTTTTACAGGCTGAGTGTTTGTGGCTGTTGTGGTTATTTCTGTGGGGAACCCTGAAAAGTGCCAAACTCTCGGTGCTGTATAGGTATGGGGCATGCCCCCGCCAAGGCGTAACTTGGCGGGATGGCATACCTGCCATCCCAATGTGTTTGATAATGATTCATTCCACATTCATGTTATTTTAGTTCAACACACACAGCCCTGTTAGTTGATATTATATGTACATACAGTACAGTGACGTACAGTAAGTGCATACAAAAGGTAACTGGAACAACTACAAAACACAGGTCCGATAAGGTACAATACTTTGCACAGTTATTCATAGCCATGAACACATTAAGTCCAGTTCACACAGTGAACATTACTCTGACCTAACCTATGCTAAGTCAAACTAGGAGGCATTATAAGCAACATCTAGACAATGATACAAGGCACAATAAGTTCTGGATGGAGGTACATGTAACATGAGTGGCACAGGAGGTACATGTGTAGAAATAGGGGGATTTAAGTGATAGAAATGATCTACAGAGTGCTGATACTTAGTTCAGGTATAGTCTAAGGAGATGCATCTTCAGACGACGGCGGAAGATGGGTAGTGAGGGAGAGGTTCGTAGAGGAACATTGAGTTCGTTCCACCACTGGACAGCTAGGGTGGAGAAGCTCCGTGGTAGAGACAAGATTGAACCCTTTACCCGGATGGCAGGGGGTGCAAGGCAGTGGTCAAGTGGGCGTATAGGATTTAATCATGTGCTGTAAGTAGACGGGGGCCGTCCTGTTGGCTGCAGTGTAGGTGAGGGTCAGGACTTTGAACCTGCAGTGACTGGTAGCCAGTGGAGTGACCTCAGCAGGGGAGAACTTGGGAAAGTTGAAGACAATTAAGTTTATATTAATGTGTGTAAGGTGTGTAACACACTGCTGTGTGTTTGACACACACAGCCCTGTTAGTTTATATTAATGTGTGTATGGTGTGTAACACACTGCTATGTGTTTGACACACAGCCCTGTTAGTTTATATTAATGTGTGTAAGGTGTGTAATACACTGCTATGTGTCTAACACACACAGCCCTGTTAGTTTATATTAATGTGTGTAAGGTGTGTAACACACTGCTATGTGTTTGACACACACAGCCCTGTTAGTTTATATTAATGTGTGTAAGGTGTGTAACACACTGCTATGTGTTTGACACACACAGCCCTGTTAGTTTATATTAATGTGTGTATGGTGTGTAACACACTGCTATGTGTTTGACACACACAGCCCTGTTAGTTTATATTAATGTGTGTAAGGTGTGTAACACACTGCTATGTGTTTGACACACAGCCCTGTTAGTTTATATTAATGTGTGTAAGGTGTGTAACACACTGCTATGTGTCTAACACACACAGCCCTGTTAGTTTATATTAATGTGTGTAAGGTGTGTAACACACTGCTATGTGTTTGACACACACAGCCCTGTTAGTTTATATTAATGTGTGTAAGGTGTGTAACACACTGCTATGTGTTTGACACACACAGCCCTGTTAGTTTATATTAATGTGTGTATGGTGTGTAACACACTGCTATGTGTTTGACACACACAGCCCTGTTAGTTTATATTAATGTGTGTAAGGTGTGTAACACACTGCTATGTGTTTGACACACAGCCCTGTTAGTTTATATTAATGTGTGTAAGGTGTGTAACACACTGCTATGTGTTTGACACACACAGCCCTGTTAGTTTATATTAATGTGTGTAAGGTGTGTAACACACTACTTTGTGTTTGACACACACAGCCCTGTTAGTTTATATTAATGTGTGTAAGGTGTGTAACACACTGCTATGTGTTTGACACACACAGCCCTGTTAGTTTATATTAATGTGTGTAAGGTGTGTAACACACTGCTATGTGTCTAACACACACAGCCCTGTTAGTTTATATTAATGTGTGTAAGGTGTGTAACACACTGCTATGTGTTTGACACACACAGCCCTGTTAGTTTATATTAATGTGTGTATGGTGTGTAACACACTGCTATGTGTTTGACACACACAGCCTTGTTAGTTTATATTAATGTGTGTATGGTGTGTAACACACTGCTATGTGTTTGACACACACAGCCCTGTTAGTTTATATTAATGTGTGTAAGGTGTGTAACACACTGCTATGTGTTCGACACACAGCACTGTTAGTTTATATTAATGTGTGTAAGGTGTGTAACACACTGCTATGTGTTTGACACACAGCCCTGTTAGTTTATATTATTGTGTGTAAGGTGTGTAACACACTGCTATGTGTCTAACACACACAGCCCTGTTAGTTTATATTAATGTGTGTAAGGTGTGTAACACACTGCTATGTGTTTGACACACACAGCCCTGTTAGTTTATATTAATGTGTGTAAGGTGTGTAACACACTGCTATGTGTTTGACACACACAGCCCTGTTAGTTTATATTAATGTGTGTATGGTGTGTAACACACTGCTATGTGTTTGACACACACAGCCCTGTTAGTTTATATTAATGTGTGTAAGGTGTGTAACACACTGCTATGTGTTTGACACACAGCCCTGTTAGTTTATATTAATGTGTGTAAGGTGTGTAACACACTGCTATGTGTTTGACACACACAGCCCTGTTAGTTTATATTAATGTGTGTAAGGTGTGTAACACACTACTTTGTGTTTGACACACGCAGCCCTGTTAGTTTATATTAATGTTGGTGTGTAACATGCATGTTGCACACACAGCCTGTAGTTTTATAATGTTGTAGGTAACACACTGCTATGTGTTTGACACACACAGCCCTGTTAGTTTATATTAATGTGTGTATGGTGTGTAACACACTGCTATGTGTTTGACACACAGAGCCCTGTTAGTTTATATTAATGTGTGTAAGGTGTGTAACGCACTGCTATGTGTTTGACACACAGAGCCCTGTTAGTTTATATTAATGTGTGTAAGGTGTGTAACATACTGCTATGTGTTTGTCACACAGCCCTGTTAGTTTATATTAATGTAAGGTGTGTAACACACTGCTATGTGTTTGACACACGCAGCCCTGTTAGTTTATATTAATGTGTGTCATTTTGATATCAATACTTTTAATGGCAGGCCTGGATTTTGGCAGTCTGAATGAATGAGTTATAGACGGTGTATGTCTTGTATGTGTGAGTAACTTGGCATTTTTGTTCGTTGAAAACGTGTTTTTTATGAGATCCTTCTAAACATGAAAAGCCTCTAATGAACAAAAAATTAACAGCTTTTTTAAATTATGGGATTGCAGTTGTGCTTGGAAAGAAAACCAGTATACACAGGAGCCCTAGGACTGACTTTGAGAACCACTGGTTTAAAGCAGGGGTTTCCAGTCTTACCTGAAAAGGGCTGGTTGGGTGCAGGTTTTTGTTTTAGTCCAGCACCACTAATGCACCTGGTTCAACTAAGTAACTATTCTTGGTTTTCAATTCTTCAAATAGAACCAGGTGTTTTAGGACTGGTCTATAACAAAAACCTGCACTCACACTCAAACTCTTTTCAGATAAGTTTGGATAGTGCAGGCGGGTAGTGCAGTGTGTGCACAGACTGCAGCTGCTCACACTGTCTGTAGCTGCTCACAATAACTGCTGCTGTACAGATTGACTGCAGCTGTGCGCTCATCTCCATGGCCAGGCATGCCCAGTACAGTCAGAGGCTGCAGTGAGTTTTTGCCTAAAGCTCCAAGCTTAGGGCTCAGACTGCTGGCCTGTTTGCCTGCTTAATATTGAGCTGCCCGCATCACTCTAAGCCCCTCCCATATAAAACACCTCCATGGTGCTAATGTACAACATGGATTCCTTTTGATAAATTATTTCCAAAACATGTCGATCCATGGGGACTTGAGGCTTGTATCTCCGTGTTTTGGTTTTATTTTTTCCATTGCTCTTTTGTATAGTAAAATCCGAAGACTTTTGGCCCTAGATTGCAGTTTCTCTGATGGCTGTCTTCTCTGAGATCTTCACATGGACCATTTGTATCTAACTTCTCATCTCCCTTTCCTTACCTACTAATTTTTCTGTGTTAGTCCTGCTCTCTTTTTCTCTTTCCCTACATCCTCCCGGATGTTTTTTCTTTTTTTATCTGATGCAGCTCGTTTCTGTGTTTGGCGTCGGTGTTTCCCTGTCCTCTGTGTTGTCTAATGTATCCTCTGAGACTGATGGGTGTCTGTTCATATGTCATATCTAACGACTCTTTCTTCCTCTCTCTCTTGACTTCATCTCATCCATAAGTCTGTTCTCCTTTTCCTTGTCTTCTCATTTGTTTGGGCTCTTGTCACACCTGGCGCCCGCCCTGTGTTTTTTCACCTTTTTTCTTATATTAATTTGAGCAGGTAATCTCTTGACGCCATTCGTGGAAGCCAGCGATCACCTTTAATTGCTTCCAGCTGGGGGGTGGGGCCACGGATTGCTTAACCGTGGTCAGCTGGGATCATGCTTTTTAAAAAGGCTGCGAGTTCTACCAGCTGGAGCTCTCTTTTCATTTTCACCAGCTTGCCTTTTTTTTTTTTTTTTTGAGTCACCAGCATAGTAGCTTGCCAGCTTGTCAATTTGCCAACTCACTGCACTGTACATTTTGGCATTCCCAACCAGTTCTTTGTTTGTAACTGTTTGTTTTTGCGTAATAAATTCTGATTATTCCTTCATTCGGTTGACGCGTGATTCCATGTGTCGGACCTACGAGCCGGTTCGTCACATGAAATTGGGGGCTCGTCCGGGATCTTGTTTCTGTCGAGGAAACAAGTAGTGGGTATTTTCACATTTTGGCAGTCGGGTTGCGAGTGCAAACGACTTGCAGTATTGGTCGAAGAAGTTCGTAAGAAGAGGCTGCGTGGGTTCGCGCTTCTGTGAAGTGGTTTCTGAACACTTGTTTTAGTAGAAGCTGTGTAGGTGAAATTGTTTGAACACTTCTAGTGGTAATTTCAAATTTAAAGTCAATGGTTTGTGTGGGCATTTGCTGCAGTTGCTAGTGTCTAATGTTTGTTTGGTTGGCTTAAGTGTAGCGTGTGAGCTTAATAATAAAGTGTGTCAGCTGTTTTGAATGTCAATCACCTGTTGGCTGGAATTTAGCTTGGGTTTGGATGCTGGAGATTTCCTTATGACACGTTTTTAAAAAAAAAACGCCGAGTTGTGTTTTGTGTGCCCTGCTCTGTGCTTCCGACGCTTCTGGGCGAGGGTGGGGGAAAAGCCGTGTGCGAGTTTTGCCCTGTTAGGCTGAAGCAGTTAGCCCGCCATTTAGAGGTTATTTGGCAAACTAACATTTGTTTATTATTTTAGTTTGTTATTTTCGTGTGGCCACGGAAGAAGCAGATTGTGCTTGGGTTCACCGTCCGCTGTGTGGCATATGTGTTGCATCGACGGGCTCAGTGATTAAAATCCTCCCGTAAAGTCACACGTACAGGCGAAGCTTAAGCCGCGTTTCCACCGCAGGAACTGTACCCCGGAACTAGGAACCTTTTGAGGAACTCAGTGCGTTTCCACCGCAGGAACTAGGGTCTAAATTTAGTTCTGGGGGCTTTGTTTTACCCCACAAAACGTTCCTGCTCGGGGGGTAGTACTTTCCGAAAGTACAGGAACCTTTTGGGTGGAGCTTGCAGCGCTGAACATTTCTGATTGGTCGAGTACTCGCAGCATTTATGTTGTATTTATTTTCCGCCATTACCCGCCATGTTTGAAAATATGCAGCGGCAAACCAATTTATTTTCATAATAACTTCAAATCAAACTTGTATGTTATGCGGCGCAGTAGCCTAGTTTTGGTTATAGCCTGCCAACGTCTTGGAATTATAACGTGTGCTCTTCTGTTCTTTTCTTGCTTTAGTATTCGTTTTATAAAATGCTAAGCATTCGTGCTGGGACAGCTACCAAACGTAGGCTACCAAAACATTCAAACGGATTAATTCGGTTACTGAATATTTTCTTCCGGATTTTCTTTGTTAGCCCGTTGTAATTGACTCAAAACGTTTGATACAGTCATGTGAGGTATGCGGTAGTTCTGCGTAATTAACATTGGTGATACAGTACAAGCAAACTGGAAATCACCTTCCGCACTTTTTGTCCGGGTAAAATAACAGGTTAATTCTAGTAATCTTCCCTTTAGCTTTTTCAGACTGCCGTAATTTTACTCAATTTTACTGCCATTTTTCAATTCCACGAAAAGACCAGGAAGACTATGGACTAATTTATGGTGCATGGTTCGCTTCTGGAGGGCACACTTCGCTGCTCGGCTAGCAGTAACTTCGAAGGAAAGCAAACGGTGGCTGTACCACTACTAATTTACATTTTCACGCAAGTCCGAGTTTTCGTTCTATTCTTGTCATTTTGCGATTAGCCTATATGGAATTGACGAAGAGAAAGTAATCAAACAGCAAATTGTTTACAACGTGTGCATGTTTTCTGCTGTTGTTGCCAGTTATACATATAAATGTGAATGCATTCTGTCGCTTCGGATGTCAAGACATGAAAGCGAATGTTCGCATAAAAACATAATGAATGTGTTTGAGAGGATATATGAAAATCAATAAATACAAAAGTAACCATATATAGTCATTGTTGGTAACCCGTTGTAGATAAGTGAAATAAATCCCTCCGGGCTGTCCCGGTTATTAGAAAATAATGTAGGCTACTACGGTGGTAGTATGGGGTTACAGAAGAAATCATATGACAGATGGACCGACGACAACGTCGCTTTTTTATACGTCAGTGGGCTAATTTGCCTAATCTTCGCGGGACTTTAGACCCCGGTGGAAACGCAGACAACCATTGGCTGAAGGAAC
The DNA here is from genome assembly GCF_018555375.3 of Anguilla rostrata. Taxonomy (NCBI): domain Eukaryota; kingdom Metazoa; phylum Chordata; class Actinopteri; order Anguilliformes; family Anguillidae; genus Anguilla; species Anguilla rostrata. Next base: position 9,861 of record NW_026986447.1, read on the forward strand.
CTTTTAGTTCCTGGTAAAGTAGTTCCTGGGACTGAAAGTTCCGGGTAATTTTGGTGGAAACGCGGCTTTAGTTATCTGGGCAGCTCGGTTAAGGCTAGTTTGCCTTGAATGATGTTTCTCTCCCCCTTCTGCTGGTGCCGTGTGTTGCATTTAGTGTTCATTTTTTCAAAGCGGTGAAAACAGTGTTCAAATTTCATAATGGCACAGGAAATTACAAAAGTCGAAAGTGAGATGGTTAAAAATTTTATTCAAGAACCTTCAGATAGTGTTTTTGACCTTTAGTAAAGCAGAGTCAAAATAACTGGTAGGCTAGTTTTTTGGGGTGGTACTCCCACATCTACACAAAAGAAAGAGGAGTTGCGTGATCTGGCACGTCAACTGGCCTCGGAACAGGGTATAGTGTTTTGGATAAAAACCCGTACCAGATCCGGTATCTGGATCTGAGTCCGCGTCTGGGTCTGAGTCAGAACCGGAATGGTAATTTCAGGAACAGACTGAAATGTGAATTTGAAATGAAAACTAGAACTAAAAATGAGACTAGAAGAAAGAATTAGAATTTAAAAAGAGAGAAATGAAAATGAAACAAGGAGAAAAAGAAACTGAATTGGAGAAATTGAGGCTTGAAGAAGTCCGGATACAAGCTAATCTGACCTTAGAGCGTGACCGATTACAAGAGCAAAGCTCTCAGAGACATTCTTTGAATCCGACAGCGGGTAATCACGCTGACATTGCCCGTAATTTAAGACTCTAATTACTAGAAATGTAATCTCTGTAAGATTACATTTGTTCAAGTAATCTTACAGAGTCTAATTACTTGAACAAATGTAGGAAAACATGGTCAGTATTTGACATGTTTATTTCTGTGAAACAAACACAATGCATTGCCCTCAGAACTGGAGTTGGAGAAAGACTCACTCGGCTCAGGCAGTGATACGGGGCGGGGCGGGGCGGGGCGGGGAGGGTGGGGGGGTGGGGTGCAGTGCAGTGCAGTGCAGTGCGAGGTGGGCGGGACTTAGTGTTATTGGCATCAAAGCAGTGTAAAGCAAGTTTGGTTGGTCTGGCAAGTTCCATTCTCGACATCACCTGATCTCACCTTGTATGAAGGCTCTTCAAGCCTTGCCAAAGGTAACAAGAGTCTTTCTCTTTCTCTTTGAGTCACTAACCTGTCCTTGTTTTGGTGCTTAGCAGCTTTTATCAACCTTTCTAAGCTGTTTCTAGATGTTTAAATATGACAGGTCATTTCCAGAATTAAAAGATAAAAATTGAATTGAGTGCAAACAGTTACAGTTAGTTTGTAATAAAATGTTAAATCAATAGATAATCAACTGAGTTTCCAACCTAATAAATCCATCAACATTATTATAAACAATGATTTGTCAAAAAGGTGTATAATATACAGACAGGTATCATGAAATGAAATGATTGAGCAAAAAAAATTAATCAGCAGATATGGTATCAGTAAGCTGTAACCAATGTATTGCCTCTGAGGCCTCAGAACTGGAGTTGGAGAAAGACTCACTCGTCATTATATTAGTTCTGTCTGCATTGGTAAAAAGCCAACACTGAATCTATCATCTTACAGAACATAGAGGGTCCCTTCAGAATAAGAAACATCAGTGTCCCTGTTCTTGCTGAAACCATGCAACCATTTATGATGCAACCAGTAATACACTAAAAGCTGATCTTCATGCTGATGCCTGTGATGGTCTGACCAGAGAAAGCTCCTGTAATCCATCTAGTGACAAGTTATTACAAGGCTCCCTCTCAGGACTCAGGACTGCAAAAATGATTACTGCTGCTTAATGTGGGTGTCATGCTGATTCTGTTTCTCTCTTTATCAGCCAGGCATTAGATTACAGATCAAGCTAGAATGCTACCATCACACCAAAACTCAGTTTGAAACTGAAATAAGTTTTCAATGATTTTAAATAAAAACCTCTACATATTCAACCTCATGCAGTTGTCATCTCAGTACTACTCAAGCCTAACAAAGATCCAATACTCTACTCTAGCCACCACTTATTCACTTATTATCACCGATTTAAAAGTTATTAGCAAAACACCCCAAAAATCATCCAGACCAGACTGGTTCCATTAAAGGCAGGCATTCATCCAATAACACTCGCTGCCTCTTTAACATAATTCATATGTCCACACTTGTCAACATAAACATAATCATCACATCCCTGGATGCAGAAAATGTGTTTCACAGACAATTGGACGTTTCTCTATATAACACTACAAAAATTTGGTTTTGGAGAATCATTTATTAATTTGATTGCAATGCTCTACAAATCACCAATGGCTGCAGTCACTACTAACGACATACATTCACAAAGATTCTCATTACACTGTGGAACTAGGCAAGGTTGCCCACTCTCTCATTCACTATTTGCATTATTCACTGAACTCCCTGCTGTCGCTATACGCCAAAATGGCCACATTACAGGAATCACAACCCACAGCTCTATTTACAAGATTAACCTTCATGCAGATGATACTACTCTACCTTCAGAAGCCATTACCTTCTTTAAAAGGGGTCTTCAAACTTATCACCACCGTCTCTAAACTCTCTCACTATTCATAAATTGGACAAAATCAATGATTTTAACCCTTAATGACAATGCCTGGAATGCTACAATTCAAAAACAACTCCCAATATCATTCTTCACTGACAAGATCAAGTATCTGGGCATGATTCCCATACAACCGACTCCCAATTGGTTCTCCTACCCAGACTGCATCATCACAAAATTCTACTGGAACAAGCGCAAATCCGCAATAGCTGCAACTGCACACACGTATGCATCCATGTGTGCATGCATCCACGCACACAACCTCACACAAACACGTGACCGCTTCTTTGGCTCATGACCAACCTTTCCACAAAATCCTGTGCAAATCTGTGAATCCATTTTGGAGTTATGTGCCTTTTTGTGATAGGCCACGCCCATCCCCACGCCCCCTCTTGGTCAATTGACCTGAAAGTTACTCAGCTCTACCTTCGGTCGTGACCAATGTCCATGCCAAATTTCAGCCTCCTGGGGCGAAAACTGTGGCCGCTACGGGGTGGAACACTTTTGTGGACCAAGCGACCAACCAACCGACTGACAGACAGAGCTATAGAGCTGTGATCGCAGCTAAAAATAACCACCTTCCACCCTGCAAAAATCATACCTCTCTAGGAGGTATGGATGCCCCTACCTTTTTTCTATACTACCTTTCACATCAACAGCAATATATTTCCCAATGGATTAGTTACAACTTGCTTAATAATCCTTGCCTTGAAACTGAACACAATGCACAGCCGCCAGATAAAAAATCTGCCATTTCTGAACACAACCGCTAAAACTCAACCCTGCTTTCAAAAAGGCAATCTCCACTGCTCTGTCAGCATCTATTTTATGTGCAGATTAAAAATTCCCTAAAATCAATAACAAATATTACCCATAATAGCCTTTTCCCACATCCACTGCCAGGGCCATGCACAGACATCTTGGGGGGCAGGGGCTCAATTGAAAAAAAAGGGCACCCTCCACCCCCCATGCACCATCCCCACTATTTTCATCCTGATATTGCCACACGACACCGCATTCATAATCACACACTATGTTCATAATATGGGACCTGTTTTGGCTCACTATGACTACAGCTTACATTAAAAATTAGACCCATGTTGTTTTTGGTTTTATTTAAATGTTATAAACTTATGGTTTTTCAAAATGAAAGCAATTATGAAAGTGCACTGTTCTGACCCGGAGCACAAAGAGAGGCTAAAATTGACTGGTGACGGCGACATTCTATCGCAAGCCACCTACAGACATTACGTGATTCAATATCATTTGCCATTACTTCGTGCAGTAAAAATTACTTTTATAATATTTTAAGGCAAAAAACTGCAAGTGTAACTTTCAATAAGATTAGATAAGCTGAAATCCCTGATTTTAGGATTTCATCATTTCCATCGGTTTTCATGTCTTGTGTCATTTTGTTATTCTGAGTATATTTGCGAAATACAGTAGTTACAGCTTACGTTTCGTGCATCACAAGAGGATAAACCACACGGCATGGCCACAAACATGCTCGCACGGCACGCATCCACTCACACATACATCACACACACTAAACAGACTAATTTGTTACGTGTCACCCAGTGTATTTTGCCTTTCATTTAGGTGTATTTGCCCATAATACCGGTGACGCCAAATCCTTTTTTACATTCTGGGTAATCAATAACATACAAAAGCAGGTTACTGCATTTTTCCCCTGCATTTTTAAAATTAGCAGCGTGCCACTACCACCCATTTGAAACAACCGGCTTAACAAACGGATATTGTCCGTGGCTTTACTAAAGAAAAGGGGACACTTACAACATCACTAATCTCAGCGACATGCTTCAAAAATTGCCTATTTGTAAGTTGTTTTGTTTGACAAATGGGTTATTGTCATTAATTATCGTTAGCCATAATTATCTAGACTAGCTTGTTTGTGAGCTAGTAGCCTATAGGATAACTTAACCTAGTCTAAAGTTCTGCCAAGTTCTAGTCAAAGGCAACTCCGATATAAACCGGTTTATTCTATTTTGAGCATCGTATGTGTTGTTGTTTCAACTGTGATTTTGTTTTATGACAGTGCAAAAGAGTACACAGTAGGAAATTCACAGTTTTGTTACCTGTTACATACGGATGTCAGTACAACAGCGTGCATCCATAACAAGTGGGCAACTGTGTCGATCAATGCTATGTAAAAGTTGTGTAAGTCGCTCTGGATAAGAGCGTCTGCTAAATGGCTGTAATGTAATGTAATGTCATCAAAACAAAATAGCAGCGCCCGGTACTGCAGCTGAGGGGTCGCGATTTACGCATGACGCTAAAAGTACGGACCCGTGCATATATTATAATATAAAATTAACATAATATAATTATTAATAATATATTTTGACACAATCCACACAGTTGTTCCACAAAATGTTCGGTCTGTTGTTACAGTAGCAGGTGTCATAATAGCCTACGACAGGCCAGGGACTTCCGTCATATCCAGAAAGGTTAAATGATAATAAAATATCACATACATGCTAAAATAAACGTTAGACTTTAAAAAAGTTATTTGAAAAGGTATTTTTGTTTTTGGTCCCAAATGGAGAATTTGAAAAAGCCTATTACTCCTCGCGCGCCATTTTATTGCCTGCTTTATTTGACTAAATTAAGCGTTATTGTGATCGTAGGTGCAGATTCCTATTCCTCCAAACAGTTTATATTCTTCCCACCCCACTCCACAACCGACTACTTACTCCGTTCTTTTATTCAATTTAATTCCTTTTTTACTGCATCCTCGTTGTCCTCCGTCTTTAAAATGTCGTTTGAGTTTGAAACAATTTCATTTTCTCTTTTGACCTTTTTTTGTTTTGTTACTTTTTTTACTTCCTTTTTTATTTTATTTTTTTGTTACTGGTTCAAGATTTTTTATTTATATTGGCTGCATTCATTTATTGTAGTCAATTGGTTACCCAGAAAAGACAAACATTCCTTGCTTGTAGATATTTGCCTTATTTTAACGTCTACATGTACGAAGCCTATTGAACAAAGTTCGACAAATATAAGCTGTAATTTTCAGCAGGGCAACAACTCGAGAATTATTTTTCTTTCGGGACTTTAAGTACACCAGTCCAATATAATATTATATTATATTACTTGCTGTACCAATATACTATCTGTGGGGAAAAAACCAACATACCTGTTTAACGAATGTCCGTAAAAACTTTAGAAATCTTCCTATTTTAAGATAGGGCAAGGGACAGCGAATAAAAAATAAAAATACTAAAAACCATCGCACTCCCGCAGTCTCCTGACACTGACGCATTCACTGACTCGTGACCATGGTCGTATGTGCTGATGTTTGTGTAGTAATTTCCGTTTTCACTATTTGTTTTCTCCGAATCTTAAATGTTTCTTTTTTGTTTATAAGTTTAGTTTAGACGCAAGGTTTGGAATTATTGTGTCTGGATGTTTTTGTAAGGTTATTTGTCATTTGTATGTTTATCATCATATCGTTTGTTTGTGAAGTATTTCTTTTTTTTTAATCGAGTAGCTGATTTCCCATGGCACCTGCTCTTTCCAGATTCACTTCCTAGCTATCTAAAAGGAGCAGTGGGACATTTTGTTTTATTTATTTATTTCCATTTTCAGGGCTGAGATATGAGCTCTGGTTCACAGCAGCTATAGTAAGTCTCCTTTCTCCCACAGAGGGGCCCATGGTATTGATACACAATGACAGTCAACAGGAGCAAACTCCATCTCATAAAAAAACACGTTTTCAACGTACAAAAATGCCAAGTTACTCACACATACAGGACATACCCCGTTTATAACTCATTCATTCAGACTGCCAAAATCCAGGCCTACGATTAAAAGTATTGATATCAAAATGACGCCAAGTTACGGTACTACAAACAATATAGGCTATCTTGCCTCACCGAAATTACATATGATGTATTCCAAAGCAATGCTACCCAATATTTCCTCAATTCTTTCAAGTCACTTGGCCCTGTGTGTATAAGCATGCAGTACATGGACAGGCCAAACATATGTGTGGATGGCTTTCTCACAGTCAAGATTGATTGACTAGGCGTCTATATGTCCAATTTGTATTGGTATGTATGTATTTCGCTGGCCAGCCTTTCTGTTGCGTGAATGATTGTATGTTTCTTAGTATAAATGTCTGTTCGTAAATGTGAATGTAACATGCTGCGAGGGAAATGTCCACATGGGGATAAAGAAGTTCTCCATGTATGTATGTACAAGACATGCAGCATTTATTGTACGTAGCGAATATACAATAACTTGTACATTTACTCAAATTCAGTTCAGAAGTAAGTACAAACATATGTTTCCTGGAGAAATATGCTTCCTGAAGTTACTCACCAGCAGTTGTCTACATGAATTTCAATGTGTTCCATGAGGCAATTCGAAATATTTGAAACTTTGATCTGACACAAAGTTTGCATGACATCGTAAAATGCTAAGATTACAAAACACAGGGCCAAGTGACTTGAAAGAATTGAGGAAATATTGGGTAGCATTGCTTTGGAATACATCGTATTTAATTTTGGTGAGGCAAGATAGCCTATATTGTTTGTAGTACCGTAACTTGGCATCATTTTGATATCAAAACTTTTAATGGCTGGCCTGGATTTTGGCAGTATGAATGAATGAGTTATGGACGGTGTATGTCTTGTATGTGTGAGTAACTTGGCATTTTTGTACGTTGAAAACGTGTTTTTTATGAGATATAATTTCTTTTTGCAAAGTGTTTTATTATGAGAGTGAGAAATGCAAAGTGACCCTGTAAGAAACGGTTGTGGATTATGGCTATCCTCGTGTGAATTTTTACATTACATTACATTATAGGCATTTAGCAGACGCTCTTATCCAGAGCGACTTACACAACTTTTTACATAGCACTTTACATTGTATCCATTTATACAGCTGGATATATACTGAAGCAACGCAGGTTAAGTACCTTGCTCAAGGGTACAACGGCAGTGTCCTTACCCGGGATTCGAACCTACGACCTTTCGGTTACGAGCGCAGTTCCTTACCCACTGTGCCACACTCCGAATTTGTACAGTCTGATGAGCGTGTACTGTTTAGCAGTTTCGGTTTGCTATATATGTAAAACAGTGGCTGTGACAAAGGGTGCTGTGGCGTAAGTGTAAACGCAACAGAAACGCAGGTGAAATATGGCCAGTGTACGTACTCATAGATTGGACGGCCATCCAACGAGCCTTGATTGAGAAAAGAATCAGCAAGCCCGTAGAATTAGAGCTGCCTACGTCGCAACTTGTGTACCGTGCTGTCCTGCTCCGTTGTCTGTTATTTCGTGAAGATGCACTTTTAGTGTTCGTAAGGTTTATAAGGCATTTTGATAGGCTTATCTGCAGGTGGGAATCCTGTTCTCTGTTTTGCTAAGCTAGAACCGGAAAAGTTGATAGTGGAGAATAGGAGCAGACGCATATGTCCCAGCAGGCTTTGCATATGAGAAAATAACAACAGTGTGAGATAAATTAGGAGAAATGATGAAATTGCGTAGTTGAAACAATAAGTTTTTAGCAGAATGGACATGTAGGTGAAGGTTGACATGATCACAGACTATAGTGCAAAGTAAATGAAGTGACCATGAGTGAGCTTAGTTCCTATCGAACAGTCTGTATAAAATGTTAGTCTTTGAAGTGGATGGTTAAGTAACATGTGTAATATATTGCAGTGATGTTCTTTTGTCATGTTCAGTAGTAGTTATAATTATGAGTGAATCATGATTTGAAATGTAATGTTTTAATGGGGAGTTGCAGAACGTACATACGTAGTAATTGTTTGTATGTGGCTAGATAGAGAACAGGGCGAGGTAACGTGAATGTAGAAACGTGGCGTTTGCTGATAAGAATGTTTTGTACGGTAGTCAAGTGAAGAGATATAGTTCGTAGACATGGCACTGTGGTGAACTGGTGTAACCTTTTAATAAAAAGAATGCATTTGCCGTCATGAAATGCATATGGGTGGTCGTGAGTGAGTTTTGGTAAAGCAAATATGGACGGAGTGTGGCACAGTGGGTAAGGAACTGCGCTTGTAACCGAAAGGTCGCAGGTTCGATTCCCGGGTAAGGACACTGCCGTTGTACCCTTGAGCAAGGTACTTAACCTGCATTGCTTCAGTATATATCCAGCTGTATAAATGGATACAATGTAAAGTGTTATGTAAAAAGTTGTGTAATGGATAAGAGTGTCTGCTAAATGCCTGTAATGTAAATATAAGCGTAAGAAAACGTTAGTGTAAAAGAGGAAACTATCTGCCTGAGGGCGAGGTGGGATACAAGCCACAATACAAGCAGTAGTTAAGACAGGTGCATTAACTAAGTCTCCTACAAAACAGATACCTAGTTACAACCCTAAGCTTACAGTCATTAAGCAATGGTGCAAAAGCAATAATTGAGAAGCAGTAGACAATTATTAGTGAGGGTAAAAGCAGGTTAAAGAAACATGTTCCTAGACTCTTTCTTCCTCTCTCTCATCCATAAGTCTGTTCTCCTTTTCCTTGTCTTCTCATTTTTTTTTGGGCTCTTGTCACTCCTGGCGCACGCCCTGTGTTTTTCACCTTTTTTCTTATATTCATTTGAGCAGGTAATCTCTTGACGCCATTCGTGGAAGCCAGCGATCACCTTTAATTGCTTCCAGCTGGGGGGCGGGGCCGCGGATTGCTTAACCGTGGTCAGCTGGGATCATGCTGTTTAAAAAGGCTGCGAGTTCTACCAGCTGGAGCTCTCTTCATTTTCACTAGCTTGCCTTGGATCTTGTTTCTGTCGAGGAAACAAGTAGTGGGTATTTTCACATTTTGGCAGTCGGGATGCGAGTGCAAACGACTTGCAGTATTGGTCGAAGAAGTTCGTAAGAAGAGGCTGCGTGGGTTCGCGCTTCTGTGAAGTGGCTAAAACACTTGTTTTAGTAGAAGCTGTGTAGGCCTATAAGTTCGCGCTTGTGAAATTGTTTGAACACTTCTAGTGGTAATTTCAAATTTAAAGTCAATGGTTTGTGTGGGCATTTGCTGCAGTTGCTAGTGTCTAATGTTTGTTTGGTTGGCTTAAGTGTAGCGTGTGAGCTTAATAATAAAGTGTGTCAGCTGTTTTGAATGTCAATCACCTGTTGGCTGGAATTTAGCTTGGGTTTGGATGCTGGAGATTTCCTTATGACACTCGGTGCAACGTTTAAAAAAACCTGGGCGAGGGTGAGAAAAAAGCCATGTGCGAGTTTTGCCATTTTAGGCCAAAGCAGTTATCCCACCATTTAGAGGTTATTTGGCGAACTAACATTTGTTTATTATTTTCGTGTGGCCACAGAAGAAGCCGATTGTGCTCGGGTTCACCGTCCGCTGTGTGGCATATGTGTTGCATCGACGGGCTCAGTGATTAAAATCCTCCCGTAAAGTCACACGTACAGGCGAAGCTTAGTTATCTGGGCAGCTCAGTTAAGGCTAGTTTGCCTTGAATGGTGTTTCTCTCCCCCTTCTGCTGGTGGCGTGTGTTGCATTTAGTGTTCATTTTTTCAAAGCTGTGAAAACAGTGTTAAAATTTCATAATGGCGCAGGACATTACAAAAGTCGACAGTGAGAAGGTTAAAAATTTTATTCAAGAACCTTCAGATAGTGTTTTTGACCTTTAGTAAAGCAGAGTCAAAATAACTGCTGGTTTTTTGGGGTGGTACTCCCACATCTACACAAAAGAAAGAGGAGTTGCGTGATCTGGCTTGTCAACTAGCCTCGGAACAGGGTATAGTGTTTGGATAAAAACCTGTACCGGATCCAGTATCTGGATCTGAGTCCGCGTCTGAGTCAGAACCGGAACTGTCATTTCAGGAACAGACTCCGTTGAAAAAAATGAAATATGATTTTGAAATGAAAACTAGAACTAAAAATGAGACTAGAAGAAAGAACTAGAATTTAAAAAGAGAGAAATGAAAATGAAACGAGGAGACAAATAAATTGAATTGGAGAAATTAGGGCTTGAAGAAGTCCGCATACAAGCTAATCTGACCTTAGAGCGTGACCGATTACAAGAGCAAAGCTGTCGGAGACATTCTTTGAATCCGACAGCGGGTAATCACGCTTACATTGCCCATAATTTAAGACTCCTTCCTAAATTTTCAGAGAAAGATCCGGACACTTTTTGTTTTGTTTGAGCGACTTGCTAAAACTTGTGAATGGCCTGAAAACAATCAAATAGTTATGCTGCAGTCTGTCTTGGTCGGTAAAGCTCAAGAAGCGTATTTTGCTCTTAGTGAGGACCAAACATTGTCATATGATGTGGTTAAGGAAGCGATTTTGAAAAGTTATGAGATGGTGCCTGAGGCATTCCGTTTAAAGTTTCGAAAATGGAGGCGTGGAGAGGGTAAAACCCATGTAGAGTTTACCCGTGAAATGTTACTCTATTTCACACAGTGGTGTAATGCAACTGGAGCCGATACTTATGAGAAACTGCGTGATTTAATAACCTTGGAACAGTTTAAAAATTCTGTTTCAGAGGATGTTGCCACCTACGTAACTGAGCGTACAACCTGTACCGCAACTGAAGCGGTATTAGCCGATGAATTCGTTCTTATTAGGAAAGGTAGTTTTGCAAATCAAGGCTTCCGTGGTGGTTACCGCCAGCGTGGTTCCTCTCATGGGGTTTTCCAAGGGGGTTCTGATTCTCGTTCGCAGTCTTCCGGGTCTGGTTTTAGTCAGTCTACCTCCAAGAGAGGCAGTTCATCCCAGGCGAAAGAAGTAGCTGGCACTGATGGGAAATTGATCCTCACTCGCTCCTGTCATGGGTGTCACGAAAAAGGACATTGGATAAACGAATGTCCTAGTAAAAACCGTAAAGACCCTAAATATGTAGGTCTTATGGTAAAGTCAAATTCTCAGCTAATTTCTCCTCCTCGCTCAATTGATCAAAAAGACAAGTCATAAATTTGAGGCGAAGCCTCTGATTACACTCCTTTCATTTCCAGTGGAGTAGTTTCATTGAAAAACAAGCCAGTGAATGTTTTGCGAGATACAGGATCTTCACAAAGTTTAATATTGGCTAACGTTTTACCTTTCTCTGCGGACTCGTATACTGGCTGCAGTGTCATTATTCAGACTGTGGTAGGATATACAACTGTTTCATTACATATGCTTACTTTGTCTTCAGAACTGGTGAATGGAGAGGTCGTGATGGGAGTTTGTCCTGAGATTCCAGTACCAGGTGTGTCTGTTGTGCTCGGGAATGACTTAGCTGGTCAGGCGGTAGGTGGCGCACTCTTCCCAGTGGTAACAGACAATCCGCACAAGTGTGAAGATGAAGTGGGTAAGCAATTCCCGAAAGTTTTTACTTCATGTGCCGTTACACGTTCTATGACTCGCAAATGTGCGGTGGAAAATAAAAATGGTACCTTGTGGTATAGTCTCGGGGACACTATCTTTGGTGATTTGGAATCCCAAGAGCTTACACCAGTAAGGTCTATGCCAGACATTGCTATGCCTACCCCCGCTGTTGAATTAAATGAACAGCGAGAAAGTTCTATCAGTGAAACCGAACCTGTTGCAGTTGAAAAGTTTGACTCTGAAGTTCCTGCTGTTGACATATGTACTGATTTTAACGGTGATAAAATAAAAGTCGAAAATGATTCTGTTAAAGATGTGTCTGATGCGGTTGTCAAGGAAGGCGTGTTTTCCAGTGGGGGCGCACAAGGTGACGCCTTTCCGGTCTCACTTTTCGACACTAATTAAAGAACAAGCGAACGATCCTACTTTAAAAGATCTGTTTGATAAAGTGGTTTCAGAAGATAAATTAGAGGACATGCAGTCTGGCTATTTTTTAGATAAAGGATTATTGTGCCGTAAATGGGGTTTGAGGACAGACACATTTGTTGGCGACCACGTGGTCGAGATCGTTGTTCCCTCTATGTTCAGAGAGGCTGTGTTGCGTCTTTCCCATGGCGAAACAGCAGGCCGTTAGAAAAACTTATAAAAGGGTGATGCGAAGATTGTTTTGGCCAAAACTAAAGAAAAATGTCGCTGACTATATTAGAACTTGTCACACCTGTCAGATCACGGGTAAACCGAACCAAAGCTTACCAGTGGCCCCTTTGTGTCCCATTCCAGCGGTGTCTAAGCCTTTCCAATATCTTTTGGCCGATTGTGTTGGTCCGCTGCCTCGTTCCCGTGCAGGACATAGTTATCTGCTGACAATAATGTGTCAGAGTACTCGCTATCCTGAAGCTTATCCGCTTCGCTCCATCACCACTAAATCCATTCAAAGGGCATTAACCACTTTTATGTCAACTTTTGGTATCCCTTCGATTATCCAAACCGATCAAGGGTCGAACTTTATGTCCAAACAGTTCCATAAAGCGTTGAAACAACTAAAAGTGCAACATAACATTTCCACTGCTTATCACCCACAGAGTCAGGGAGCTTTAGAGCGATTTCACTCAACCTTGAAATCTCTCTTGGCTCTTACTGTACCGAATTGGGAGCAGACTGGGAAGAAGGTCTTCCTTGGCTTCTGTTAGCCATAAGAGAAGTTGCGCAAGAAAGTCTGGGGTTCAGTCCTAACAAACTGGTTTTCGGACATGAGGTTCTGGGTCCTACAGCTGTGTTAGCCGATGAATGGAAAACAGCAAAACCTCCTGAAAATATTTTTAATTATTACAATGGCTTCCGATACCGACTATCACGCCTGTGCTGCGGCCCAAAAGGCGCTGGGAGAGGCACAAACAAAAATGAAACGTTTGTTTAATCGCAAGGCCAAGGTTCGCAGTTTTAACCCTGGGGATTACGTACTGGCGTTATTACCTATGCCTAATAATCCCTTTCACGCCAAATTTGTGGGTCCTTATAAAGTAGAAAAATTTGTTTCTGATTTGAATTATTTAATTTCTACGCCTGACTGTAGAAAAAAAGTACAATTGTGTCATATTAATCTCCTTAAACCTTACCATTCTGTGGAATTATTTGAGCCTGCACAGTCTTCCAAGCCTGCCCTTCCGGTTCAATCTGTTCTGTTGTCCCCGATTGCAGAGGGCCGTGACTTGGCCAGTCGTGATATGTCCCCGACCAGTGATGAAGGGGAAGACATTTTGGCAGAAGGTGTTTTCGGAGGAAAGTAAAAAAATTCTGGGTACCTGCGGTCTTTGGAGGATTATTTTAGATACATGCCAAATGAACAGCGTGCTGACCTGATCCACCTGGTTCAAAAATACCTTTGTTTATTTCCTGATGTCCCTAGTCGTACGAATGTTTTAACTCATGATATTGATGTGGCCTCCGCAATTCCCATAAAACAGCGTTTTTATAGAGTCCCGTTACCCAAGCAACGGTACTTGGACATGGAGATAGATTATATGATTAAAAACGGTATTGCTAAACCTTTGTTTTCTGAGTGGTCCTCTCCCTGTATTTTGGTAGGGAAATATGACGGGACATATCGTTTTTGTACCGACTTCCGTAAAGTGAACGCTGTCACTAAAACCGATAGTTTTCCTTTACCAAGAATGGAAGATTGTGTAGATCAGGTCAGGTCAGCTAAATTTGTCTCTAAAATAGATCTGCTCAAGGGATTTTGGCAAGTGCCTCTTACGCCGCGTGCTCAGGAGATCTCCTCATTTATTACCCATAATGGGCTATTTTCCTATTCGGTAATGCCATTCGGTTTAAAAAATGCGCCTAGCACATTCCAACGGCTAATGAATCGGGTGTTGCAGGGCTTGGAAGGCTGTGCGGCCTATATGGATGATGTGGTGGTATGTTCCGACACCTGGCCACAACACATGACAAGGTTGGAGGCCTTGTTTGACCGCCTGGCATAGGCCTTGTTAACCATCAACTTAGCAAAGTGCGAATTTGCTAAAGGGACGGTGACTTACCTGGGTAAGGTCGTGGGGCAAGGGGAAGTTCGGCCGGTATCAAGTAAGGTGGCTGCAATAGCCAACTTCCCTGTACCATCTTCAAAAAAAGAGCTAATGCGTTTCCTGGGGATGGTCGGGTACTATCGGGGGTTTTGTGAGAATTTTTCCACAGTGGTAGCTCCACTCACAAACTTATTGCGTGGCAAAGTTTCCTTCCACTGGACGGACCAATGTGAAATGGCTTTTAAATCGGCAAAAGCCTTGCTTTGCAGTGCGCCAGTACTTGCTGCTCCTCGTTTCGATCGTCCGTTTGTGTTACAAGTGGATGCTAGTGGGGTAGGCGCTGGCGCTGCTTTGCTACAAGCAGACGACTTGGGCGTAGAGCATCCGGTTTGTTATTTCTCACGAAAATTCACCCCTTGTCAAACCCGGTACTCGGTCATAGAACAGGAAACCTTAGCTCTCATTTTAGCACTCGGTGCCAGGACCGTTAGTGGTGTATACAGACCACAATCCCCTTACATATTTACGTTCTATGGTTAATCATGGCCGTTTAATGCGATGGTCATTATTTTTTCAACCCTTCGACCTAGAAGTTGAACATACTAAAGGAAAAGAAAACCTAATTGCAGGTGCTCTTAGCCATGCACCTGTATAGTAGGCCTATAGCTCACTTTGCCTCTCCGCCTGTTGTTTTTTCTCTCTGTGTCTCTGCGTGTGCCTTGTTGTCTTTATCCTGTGGGGGCGCGCACCACAGGGTGGAAGAAAGCCGGAGCTAAAGGAGGTGCTGAACAGAAGGTGACGTGATGAGTGAGGCGGTATGATGGGCCTGATGGTGGAGGGAACAATTAATAAAACTTGTTGTGTAAAAATGAATGTATGAATTGTGTAAAATTGATTTGGCCATGCCGCCACCTATTGTATTCTTTTGGGGGGCGTGTCACACCTGGCGCCCGCCCTGTGTTTTCACCTTTTTTCTTATATTCGTTTGAGCAGGTAATCTCTTGACTCCATTCGTGGAGGCCAGCGATCACCTTTAATTGCTTCCAGTTGGGGGGCGGGGCCGCGGATTGCTTAACCGTGGTCAGCTGGGATCATGCTTTTTAAAAAGGCTGCGAGTTCTACCAGCTGGAGCTCTCTTTTCATTTTCACCAGCTTGCCTTTTTTTGACTCACCTGCGTAGTAGCTTGCCAGCTTGTCAATTTGCCAACTCACTGCACTGCACATTTTGGCATTCCCAGCCAGTTCTTTGTTTGTAACTGTTTGTTTTTCGTAATAAATTCTTTTTTTCCCCTTACTGGTTGTCGTGTGATTTCGTTTTGGGGAAAGGCGGTTGTCCCTTACTTTTATTGTCTTTTTCTCTATTCCATTTCTTGTCTTTCTTCCGGACCTTAATGCTTCTTTCATTTTTGGACTTTTTCCCAAAAAAAACAAAAAAAAATAAAAAAAGACATCCCCTGGTGCACACACCCCAACAACCCCACACACCACACACACCCCACTCCTTTGTTGTTCTCTGCACTATAGACCTAATATTTTAATTGGGCCCCCCCTGGGTGTGGGTGCAGGGGGGGGCACAGAAAACGCCGGGGTTTGGGAAAAATGCCCAACAGGGCCTTTTAACAAACCAAATTAAGCAAAACAAAGCTATTAA
>NW_026986448.1:0-26738 GCF_018555375.3 Anguilla rostrata
TCTTTGCAAACCACGAAACCATCCGAACATATAACGCAACCGATTTAAGGTGGACCGGAAATTTCAAATCGGGAGCCAACTTCAGCGTCGTTACAAGAAAAAACAAATAATTAGAAATTCAATGTACATTATTTTTGTCTTCATGCACCAGCTGGAAAACTTGCTCTACAATGTGCGTTGTCATATTTACACGCTTGCAGATCAGTTATTAAAATACTTGGTAGATTCAATCACCGCTGACAGTGTTAATTTTTATTCGTTTAAAAGTGACTTGCGAACGATTGGTCAGCTAGCGTCACCCAGCGAGTGAACACCACAAACGGCGGTGGAGTAACAGTTATTGGCTCATTAACTGATTGTGGTGAAAACCTACGATGATAACTTGCTCGGTTAACAGCAGGTCTATCAGGCAGAGAGTTATATGAAAATTAGCCTAGTCAAAAATCACCAGTACACATTTCTGATTGACTGACCATCAATGTAGTCGATGTTCTTCCCCTGTGGTTAATATTGCTAATGCGTGAGCTAACCACGAATAGCCTACCTAGCTCACTGGCAAGCTATGCTAGCCAAGCATATTCGTTTTGCTGAGAAACATAAATTGAAGATAACTGAACATAATTTTATTATTAATGTCATACATATAACGTAATTACATGACACAGTATAGTCACAGAAGGAAATTAAACTCCGTAAACATTTGATAATATATTTTAAAACATAACGGCAGACAGTCAGCTAGCCTCGAGTTCGTTCTACAATCGTTAGTTCAGGTTGATGGGCTTTTCCGCACCGGACTGTCAGTCACACTGCTGTAAAACTAAAATCTCATAAAAAAACACGTTTTCAACGTACAAAAATGGCAAGTTACTCAAAAGTATTGATATCAAAATGATGCCAAGTTACAGTACTACAAACAATATAGGCTATCTTGCCTCACTGAAATTACATAAGATGTATTTCAAAGCAATGCTACCCAATATTTCCTCAATTCTTTCAAGTCACTTGGCCCTGTGTTTTGTAATCGTACCATTTTACAATGTCATGCAAACTTTGTGTCAGATCAAAGAGTCAAATATTTCGAATTGCCTCATGGAACACATTGAAATTCATGTACAAAACTGCTGCTGAATAACTACAGGAAGCATATTTCTCCAGAAAACATGTGTATACTTGCTTCTGAATTGAATTTGAGTACATGTACACGTTATTGTATATTTGCTACGTACAATAAATACTGCATGTAAAATACATATTGTACATACATACATAGAGAACTTCTTTATCCCCATGGGGACATTTCCCTCGCAGCATGTTACATTCACATTTACGAACACACACTTAAGAAACATACTATCATTCACGCAACAGAAAGGCTGGGCAGCGAAATACATACATACCAATACAAATTGGACATATACACGCCTATTCAAACAATCTAGACTGTGAGAGAGTCATCCACACATATGTTTGGCCTGTCCATGTAGTGCATGCTTATACACACAGGGCCAAGTGACTTGAAAGAATTGAGGAAATATTGGGTAGCATTGCTTTGGAATACATCTTATTTAATTTAGGTGAGGCAAGATAACCTATATTGTTTGTAGTACCGTAACTTGGCGTCATTTGGATATCAATACTTTTAATGGCAGGCCTGGATTTTGTCAGTCTGAATGAATGAGTTATAGACGGTGTATGTCTTGTATGTGTGAGTAACTTGGCTTTTTTATACGTTGAAAACGTGTTTTTTATGAGATATCATTTCTTTTTGCAAAGCGTTTTATTATGAGAGTGAGAAATGCGAAGTGACCCTGTAAGAAACGGTTGTGGATTATGGCTATCCTTGTGTGAATTTGTACAGTCTGATGAGCATTTACTGTTTAGCAGTTTCGGTTTGCTATAGGCTAAAACAGTGGCTGTGACAAAGGGTGCCGTGGCGTAAGTGTAAACGCAACAGAAACGCAGGTGAAATATGGCCAGTGTATGTACTCACGGATTTGACGGCCATCCAACGAGCCTTGATTGAGAAAAGAATCAGCAAGCTTGTAAAATTAGAGCTCACTAGGTCGCAACTTGTGTAGCCTTCTGTCCTGCTCCGTTGTCTGTTATTTCGTGGAGATGCACTTTTAGTGTTTGTAAGGTTTATAAGGCATTTTGATAGGCTTATCTGCAGGTAGGAATCCTCTTCGCTGTTTTGCTAAGCTAGAATCGGAAAACTTGATAGTGGAGAATAGGAGCAGACGCATATGTCCCAGCAGGCTTTGCATATGAGAAAATAACAACAGTGTTAGATAAATTAGGAGAAATTATGAAATTGCGTACTTGAAACAATATGTTTTTAGCAGAATGGGCATGTAGGTGAAGGTTGACATGATCACAGACTATAGTGCGAAGTAAATGAAGTGACCATGAGCGAGCTTAATTTCCTTATCGAACGGTATATATAACAGCCTGTATAAAACATTAGTCATCGAAGTGGAGGGTTAAGTAACATGTAATCTATTGCACTGATGTGCTTTTGTCATGTTCAGGAGTAGTTATAATTATGAGTGAGTCATGATTTTAAATGTAATATTTTAATGCGTAGTTGCAGAACATACATACGTAGTAATTGTTTGTATGTGGGTAGATAGAGAACAGGGCGAGGTAACATGAATGTAGAAACGTGGCGTTTGCTGATAAGAAGGTTTTGTACGGTAGCCAAGTGAAGAAATATAGTTAGTAGAAATGGCAGAGTAGTGAACTGGTGTAACGTCTTAATAAAAGGAATACATTTGCCGTCATGAAATGCATATGGCCATGGCCATGAGTGAGTTTTGGGAAAGCAAATATAAGCGTAAGAAAATGTTAGTGTAAAAGAGGAAACTATCTGCCTGAGGGCGAGGTGGGATTCAGTCCTTCAACCGGAGGTTTACCAGTCTGTGACTTTGTTAGTGCAGCACCGTGACATAGCTATGCAATGCGTGAAATATCATTAGCAAACCTGTCCGTGGTTTTAAAGAAGAACACAAGCCAGTAAGCACAGAAGAGCTCCCGTTGAATTCATATGGCTTGCAATATTGTAGCCAGTTAATAACTGAACGTGCAGACGGTACGTCATCATGCAGTTCAGTTCGGTATACGTTCGGTGAACGGCGGGTAGATATGGTGCAAAAGCAATAATTGAGAATAGTAGACAATTATTAGTGAGGGTAAAAGCAGGTTAAAGGAGTGTGTTCCTAGCTGGGCTTGAACCTACAACCTCATGTTCCCAAGATTGTAACCTTGCCCACTAGGCCACAGGCAGGCTGGCAGTTTAAAATGGAAATGTTTCAGAGTAAAAAGGTATGGGTATTTTGCGTGTGTATGTGAGTATTTGATTGGGTCGTGTAGGTGAAGATTTGGCTGGTGTCGGTAAAATGTCCAATGGGGAGACATGTTGTTAGTGGGATAGGCGGCAGGAAAAATAAGAATGAGAAGAAGAAGGAAAAAATGCTAAATCCACTTAGTTTGGGGCTTTATTGTGTGGACATGTGAAGTTGTTTATGAAATCTGTCTGTTGAAATGGGGTCAGAATGTACAGAATTTAACGTTTTTAAGGGCTGAGTGTCTGTGGCTGTTGTGGTTATTTCTGTGGGGAACCCTGAAAAGTGCCAAACTCTCGGTGCTGTATAGGTATGGGGCATGCCCCCGCCAAGGCGTAACTTGGCAGGATGGCATACCTGCCATCCCAATCACAGAACCACTGAACTCTATGGTTTTGGCTCCAAATCGAACATGGCCGCGCACGCCATTGAGCTTCAAAACGTGTTTTCGAAATGGTTTTCGAGACCCGCGGAGAGTCAATGACAGTGTCTTCAAGGTTAACGTCACTTTAAATAAGAATTCGCAATTTTGTATTTTGTATTTTGTATTTTCACCTTTGTGAACATTTTAAAATTAATGTCAAAAACACTGAACTAGCTAACTATAAATTGTTTGATAACTTGATGGTTACAAGATTAGGAAGAAAATATTAGCATGATAGTAGTGTATTCAGGTAATGGGTTTCACATATACATTAGTAGTTATATTTATCTATTCATAGTGATGAATATTTTTAAAACGTATAGATGTTTATGGCCCGAAGAACATGTCAGGTGAGGTAAAGTGCACCACAAAAATGCTGTTTCTTGTGTTTGAAGATTAAATGAATATGTTTGCATGTCAGATGAGTTCATCATTTGGAAAGGGAAAGTGGATCCCTTGCAGTAGACTCCCAAGCTTGAGGTTTCATTATTTTTGTTGGTTAATAGAGCACAGTAATGCCTTAGACTTGTGTGGATTAGTCAGAATACTTAATGAACATAATTTACATACCCCCTCCCTGTTTTTGTGTGTACATTTCAGGAATGCGTAGGTACATATATATCAACTGCCAAGGTGCACAGTGTCACAGCTGTGAATTTGTGCATGTGTGTGTGTGTGCACGTGGGTGGGTGTGTGCGTGCATGTGTGCGCGTGCGTGCGTGTGTGTGTGCGCGTGGGTGTGCATGTGTGTGGTTTCTCCACAGGCTGGGTTGGTGTAATCTCACAGAGGGCTGCTGTGGTGTTCTGGCCTCAGTCCTGCGTTCTCCTCACTCAGAGCTGAAATATCTGGAGCTCAGAGACAACGAGCTGCAGGATTCAGGAGTGAGAGCGCTCTCTGCTGGACTGGAGGACCCACATTGTAAACTGCAGAGACTGGGGTGAGTACAAACAGAAATAGTAGGGGGAATTATGCGAAAAGTCGAAATGCGGTGGATAGAAGCATGCAATTTTGATACATATGTCCCTTGGGTGATCCTAAGACATCCTAGAAGGGGTGCCCAAAAAAATCTTAAACAGGAAGTGAGTTATTGAAGAAATTCAAAATGGCCACCTAAACAGTTGGCAGTTGACTCAAAAGGCAGCTAAAGGACTTCATAAAAGCATAAAATTTGGCACACATGTCCCCTGGGAGATCCTAAGACATCCTGGAATGGGTGCCCAAAAAATCTTTAAATAGGAAGTGAGCTATTGTAGAAAATCTAAATGGCCACCTAAACAGTTGGCAGCTGACTCAAAAGGTACCTAAAGGACCTCATAAAAGCATAACATTTGGTACGTACGTTGAGTGATCCGAATATATCCTAGAAGGGGTGCCCCCAAAAACTCTTAAACAGGAAGTGAGCTATTGAAGGAATTCAAAATGGCCACCTAAACAGTTGGCAGCTGACTCAAAAGGTACCTAAAGGACCTCATAAAAGCATAACATTTGGTACGTACGTTGAGTGATCCGAATATATCCTAGAAGGGGTGCCCCCAAAAACTCTTAAACAGGAAGTGAGCTATTGAAGGAATTCAAAATGGCTGTCTAAACAGTTGGCAATTGACCTATGTTTCACCTAAGTGGACTCATTTCAATCTCAAGGTTGCTAATATTTGTCATCAGGAATGTGAAGGAGTGGTCCTCCACTAGCCTGTTAATTATTTAATTGATTGTATTTATTGTTTAATGAATTTAATTTAATTGTTTAATTGAATTTAATTTGAGGCAATTGAAACCACGTGCAGTTGATTGGCTCAAGCTATTTAAGGACTGTCAGCAGGGGCAGAGGGGAAGAAGGTGAGCCACAACGATCATTTGTACTGCTGGTGTTTTTAAAATAAATTATTTGTCTTTTTAAAGTCTTGTTTTACTTGGTTGTTTTAAAGCCTTTTTACAAGGTAATAAAAAATAAAAAGCTTCTAACATGCAGTTTAAGATCTCATTTGAGGGATATAATCTAGTGTGCCAATTCACGTTCCAGCACATTGGGATAATGCTGTGCAAGGTAACCCAGCATCCCGGCATCGACACTTTCGAGAACAGAGGGGCTCAGTTTTGCAGCCACACATTAGGAGTTCTCTACAAATTTTGGCAGCCTCTGGCAAGAGTGTCCATAAAGGTGTCCACGAATCAGCTACTTTAGTCCATCCATATTTTTCAGAAGAAGGTACAGACTGGAAAGCTTTCAGACTTTTGGACCAAATGCTAGCTTGGTACCCTGCCCGATTTGAATGTTATAGCAGTGCAGCCTGTGTGCGAGGAATGTTTTCCATTGAGAGACATTTTTGAGAAAACAGGTCCTTCCTTAGACCATTGACCTTTTCAATGGCAGTTGTCTTGTCATACAGAACACAGGTGTATCTTTCCAGCAATGCAAAACTGTTTGATTCCTGGCTAAGCGGTTGAAAAGGATTAGCTGTCATAGCAATGAAGGCATTTGTCACTTCCGAAAATGATTTCCATGCAGCCCAGGCTGTCTTTTTGCCTTTGCCCTGGAACTGTGAAGTTGTATCACAGCCTGTGAATGAGTGGAATGCCAGTAGAGCCAAACTCATTTTCCTCCCTAGCTTTTTGAAAATAGTATTGATGCATATTTACTGGAAGTTTTGCCCCATACCAAAAGCAACCCAGAGGCCTATATTTGGGTAGTCTTTGGCAAGCTGTCCAAACAGACTAACAAGGATCACTATGATGTCCGTATCCACTGTTCGAATTATGACCAAGGGAGAATGTTTTTCCCAGCACAAAGTACTTGGCCAATCGAGTCACCGAGCACTGTTCTGATGTACTGCCTTTATTGATTAGTTAAGCCCCGCCCCCTCATACCCCCCCCCCCCCACCCCCCTTCCCCAAAGGTCAGTCCAGGGTCTTGTTTGCAATGATAAGACATTTCTATACACTCCCAATAGTCTCTACACCCAACTGTGTGCTTCTATCCACAGCATAAGAAATTAGCCAATTTTTTGGCATTAAAATGCTAATGAGTTGTGTCCCAATAGAGGGCTTGATCTCTGGTCATATGAAGATTTTAACAATAAATAATCTATAGATTTTATTTCATTGGGTCTTTAAAATTTTTTTAAAAACAATTATGTATATATGTCATTGAAAATATACCACTCAGAAAAGGATTCATTTGGAAGGTCATCTCATTCCGACTGTTTTTCTAAGCCTATGTTTGGTGTTTAAAGCTGTTTAAAATGTTTCCATGGGTTATTTTGGGAAAGTCCTTTAGTACTTGTCCATTTACTATAAATGTAAAAGCTAACATTAGCATAATAAGCCAAAATGTCTAAATTATATCACGTTTTAGGAATCTTGGGTCTTTTCTGGCGGCCATTTTGGATTTTCCCTTTTAGAAAGCCTTTAATGGGTCCGAATTTTTGGGCACCCCTTCTGAGATGGTGAGATACATCCTAAAGAGTGTCTGTACCAAATGTGGTCTTCTATCCACCGCTAGTTGGCGATTTTTTGAGCTTAATTCTCCCTACTAAAAACCCCTTCAATAAATAAGGGCTACTGCTAATGTGACTACATACAACACTGATGCCGATGTTTCTGATGTGAAAACAGACACTCCACAGAACTGAAACAGCATGTTCCTGTTCTACCTCTTGGAAGAATAAAACTGTACAGAAATGAAGAAAATGTATTTGTTCTGTTTACTGAACTCTGGTGGGGTGTAAACTCAAATGTGTTTGATAATGACTCATTCCACATCCATTTTATTTTATATATAGCTGTAGAATGTGTGTAACACACTGCTATGTGTTTGACACACACAGCCCTGTTAGTTTATATTAATGTGTGTAAGGTGTGTAACCCACTGCTATGTGTTTGACACACACAGCCCTGTTAGTTCATTTTAATGTGCTGTAAGGTGTGTAACACACTGCTACGTGTTTGACACACACGGCCCTGTTTGTTTATATTAGTGTGTGTAAGGTGTGTAACGCACTGCTATGTGTTTGACACATACAGCCCTGTTAGTTTATATTAATGTGTCTAAGGTGTGTTTGTCCTTCTCTCTGCAGGCTGTCAGGCTGTAGAGTCACACAGACAGGCTGTGATTCTCTGGCTTCAGCTCTGTGTTCAAACCCCTCACACCTGAGAGAGCTGGACCTGAGATACAATCACCCAGGAGACTCAGGAGTGAGAGCGCCGTCTGCTGCTAAACTGGACATGCTCACACTGCTGTAAGTACAGAGAGTTTACACACTGCACCTCACACACACACACTCACAAAACGGGTTGGGGGGGCATGGAGGGCACTGTACAAACCAGCATAACCCAAGAGGGTTGGGGATCTACAGTGGAGGGTGCTGCGTGGGACCACTGCAGTAAATAGTTTTATTTCTGTGATGAACCTGGCAGGATCCCACCATTGTCCATTCTGTATGGAGAAAGAAACTGTTTATCATTGCTTTTTGGTGTGTGCCAGACTGCAACCTCTCTTTCTTTTTTGGGAAGTTTATTTTGGTTACTGGGGAAAATGAATTCGTAAGATCTTTATCCTTGGTTTCCCATACAATCAAAGACAGATAAGTGCCAGCTCATTAATTTCATTTCAGGGCAAAAATGGCAGTTTCTACAAGTGGGAAAAATATGATTGGTGGAGGGGACAGGCAAGATGTGGTTGTTGTAGTTAGGGGTTTGGTCAGGGACACAGTGATGGTGGAGTTTCAATACTACAAAGCAATGGTCACGGTTTCTGTGCAGGGTAGATCATTTTTCTGTGCCTGCACCGGCTCAGTGGTTAGCATTCCGATTAGCCACTCGGCTAATCGTTATTTTGGTGTGTGGGGACGATTAGTTCGAGCTTGCAGATTAGCCACTCGGCTAATCGTTATTTTTGGTTCCTGTGGGAGGATTGTGCCTGCTCTAACATTCCGTGTATTCCTGCAGGGTTACCTCTGATCTGTTTCACCTGTGGGTTGCTCACATCTTCCGCTGATTACCAGCCACACCTGTGGCTGGGTATTTAAAGCATCAGTAGGCAGTGGAACGGTGCTTGAGTGTAACGTGTTTTGCTCTAGTCAGTTCCCTGTCGCTTTTCTGAGCAAGGTGTAAGGATTTTAGGAGAAATTTAAAAGAATTCTGACTTCAGTTTGTTTGTTTTTTGGGAAAAAGGTATTAGGACAGTATATGTCCAGATTCTGAGGTTGGCGGTTTTAAGGGGTTATTGTGTCCCCATTGGGGCACAAACCTTTCTGCCTCTTACTAACCAGTTTCCCCCCTGGTTTTAGTTGGCGTCAGAACGTCTTCTGGTTGTTTTTGAAAAGACTTCTTTTTCTCTGCTTCGGGTCGAAGTCGTTTATTCTTCTTTTTTCTTTTCCCTGTTCCTTTATTTTCTTTATATACTCCTTCTTCTTCAGTTACCCGTTTAGGGGTTTATTCATTTTTTGGGATACGTCCCTTAGGAGTATAGCACCCCCTTCTTATTTCGTCTCTCACGAGACTCAGTGGCTACTGGAGTGCCCCTTTGGTAACTTATAGATCCCCTGTTTGGTCGCGTCTGGTCTTCACACTTCCCCTCCCTCACAGCAATGGAGAGCTTGAGTGTTTCAGAGTGTGTGTGTGTGTGTTAAAAGGGTGTTTTATGTTCAGTGGAGGGAGGGGAGCTTTTTTTGCACATGGATAATGGTGAGGGAATGAAATAAGGTTCCTTTGTGACAGATTTGTGTTTTTTCATATGATCTTGGTTTTGTGTTTTATTGTGTCTTTGTTTTTATTCATGTGATGTCATTGGTGTGTTGAGAATGGAACTAAAGGATGGTTAAAATTCAGAATTCTGTTCTGCCATTCTTACAGTGTGGACCATGGAGGCGAGAACAGGATCAAACCTGGACCCAGGAAATGTGAGTGTGTATCAACACAGAACACTTTCCATAGATACACACTGCTGTGTTTGTGTGTGTGTGTGTGTGTGTGTGTGTGCGCGCAAGAGACTTCTCTCTTACACACACAAACACATAAACAGAAACACAAACACACACACACAGGTACTATCACAGCTCTTTCTCTCACACACACATAATGAGGTGAATATTAATAATGATAATTAATCTCATTAATGTCTCTGGTTTGTAGATGGCTGTCAGTTCACACTGGATCCAAACACAGCACACAGAAAGCTGTCTCTGTCTGAGGAGAACAGGAGAGTGACACACACACCGGGGAAAGAGGAGCATCCATATCCTGATCATCCAGAGAGATTTGAGCATGAGCCCCAGGTTGTGTGCAGAGAGAGTGTGTGTGAGCGCTGTTACTGGGAGGCTGAGTTCAGTGTGTCTGAGCCGGAGGATGGGGTAGATATAGCAGTGACATATAAAGGAATCAGCAGGAAAGGAAAGGGTTCTGACTCTGTGTTTGGATGGAATAAAAACGCCTGGAGTCTGTTGTGCGTTAAACACAGTGACTCTGATAAGCTCAGTTACGCTGTCTGGCACAATAACAACCCAACAGACTTAACTGCCCTCACCTCCCCCTATCGCAGAGATGGAGTGTGTGATGATGATGCTGATGATGATAGAGGAGTGAGTGTGTACAGGGTAGGAGTGTGTGTGGACCGTCCGGCCGGCACTCTGTCCTTCTACAGCATCTCTGACTCTGACACACTGACCCTCCTGCACAGATTCCACACACACTTCACTGAAAACACACCCCTCTGTGCTGGATTTTACGTGAGGAACTCCTCAGTGTCCCTCTACTAACTGGAGTAGAGACACACACGCACACATTCACACACACACGCACGCACACACGAACATGCACATGCACACACGCACGTGCGCATATGCACTTGCACGCACACACACACACACGCACGTGCGCGCACACATATATACACACATGTATAAACACACACAGACATTCTCAAAGGCACTCTCACGCACACACACATACAGTTGAAGTCGAAAGTTTACATACACCTTAGCCAAATCCATTTAAACCCAGTTTTTCACAATTCCTGACATTTAATCCTAGTAAACATTCCCTGTCTTAGGTCAGTTAGGATCAAGCGGCCAAAACCAGACTTCGTTTTTGAAGCTCATTTCCTGGTGTTGTAGTTCCTGGTTGCTCACTAGCGCCACTACGGATGGCTCCAGAATAGGTGTTTTCATATCCGGTTTCCATGTAAGTCTATGGTACAAATGCGATCAAAATACAAAGTCAATAATTTTTTCTCACAAGAACAAATAGTCATAATAGGTGTATTTTATTTGTCTTATGACTGTCCATGGGTCGATTTCATGATTTATTGCGTCATTTGGGCACAGTGCCAATATTTGTTCTGGACCAATGAGGTACAGCTTGCGTCACTTCCGGATTACTGTGGAGGACTGAGCTACAGTAGGGGCTACAATCTGTGGTCACTGGGGTGGGAGGTGGCGTCTCTTGGCTTTGACATTGCGGCTCCGACCACGGTCCACCTGTGCGAAGTCAGAAAATGCAGGCATCCGATTTTGTAGTGGTTTCCAAATAATTAGTTGGCAGAAAGCGTAATCAGCTAACGCTTATTTGCTATATGTGGTAGTCCAGTAGCCTATGCTAAAACAGTTCGCAACTTCGGTTACCAAGCCATTTGACTAGCTAGCTAACCCTAACCGGCAAATATTCCATCTGTCAAACGTGTTTGACGGCTTGTCAGTCATGTACATTCCGTAAATGTCTACCTGGGCTATGCTGCACGAATGTGACAAAGCTAGAAGCTAGCAAGAAAATAATAATAATTAGAAATTCAATGTACATTATTTTTGTCTTTATGCAACAGGTGGAAAACTTGCTCTTCAAAGTGCGTTGTCATATTTACACGCCTGTAAATCAGTTATTAAAATACTTGGTAGATTTGTTAATCACCGCTGACAGTGTTAATTTTTATTCGGTAAAAAGTGACTTGCGAACGATCGGTCAGCTAGCGTCACCCAGCAAGTAAACACCACAAACGGCGATGGAGTAGTAGCAGTTAATGGCTCATTAACTGACTGTGGCGAAAACCTACGACGATAACTTGCTTGGTTAACAGCAGGTCTACCAGACAGTTAAAAGAAAATTAGCCCAGTCAAATCACCAGTAGTCTACACATCTCTGATTGATTGACCATCAGTGCAGTCGATGTTCTTCCCCTGTAGTTCATATTGCTAATGCGTGCATATTCGTTTTGCCGAGAAACATAAATTGAAGATAACTGAACATAATTGTATTATTAATGTCATACATATAACGTGATTACATGACACAGTACAGTAACGGATGGAAATTAAACTCCGTAAACATTTGATCATATATTTTAAAACATAACGGCAGACAGTCAGCTAGCCTCAAGTTCGTTCTGCAATCGTTCGTTCAGGTTGATGGGCTTTTCCGCACCGGACTGTCAATCACATTGTAAAAATCACAAAACCGCTTAACTCTATGGTTTTGGCTCCAAACCGAGAACATGGCCGCGCCCGCCATTGAGCGTCAAAACGTGTTTTACAGACCCACGGAGAGGCAATGGGTGACGTCACAATAGCTTTGTCCATATTTTTGACAGTCTCTGGTTAGGATCACAACTTTATTTTAACCTCTTAGCGCATTGCCCCTAGTGGTGGGCACGCCCGCGTGCCTAAATTACTAAACTCAAACATTCGGTGCTACTGCAACCAAAGTGTGAGATGAAAACAGAAACGCGTTGTTTCAGTTTCATTAGTAGACGATACATGACAACTATGCCGAAAACGGAGTTTCGCAGCCCCACCATTGTCGCTCCCGTCGTTCATTTAACACACACTGCAGTCTCATCTAAAAAACACCCCCCACCCTTGACATAATGGACAATATTGTCTATCTTGGCATTCATAAAAATATTCTTTCACCACTAAAAAATCGTATTCCGTCATAGCAACAAGATAAACCCGACAATAGCCCTAAGATATGCCTATACAGCAGTGAAAACGCTGCTCACTGAATAACGAAATAAACGAGAAAAAGTTTTTAAAATGATACCATGTCATTCTACAGTCAATATCTGGGACTAAATATTGAATAAATATAAAACCTTACTGTTGGTTTTACGTGTAGAGATGTCCCTTTTGAGACTGCGTGGTCATATATTGTCTTGGACAATCCGTTTGGGAAATATAGGCGCATCTGTGACGCCTGGGTATCTTCCAAAATAGCTGTGCGTAACACCACACCTGTTGTTTACGGCGTCGTCGCCCTTTTGGTACAGTCTGACTAGATTTACAATTCATTTATCGGTAGGCGAGAGTATAAGCTTTCTAACGATGTATAACATGTCTAATTCTGCTTTCGGAATAGTGTTTTATAGGTCAGCGTAACAGAAAATATTCTTAGCATAGCATTCACTTACGCAATCACACTCTGTTAGCAGACAAATACGATGCACCTAACGAAACATGTTCAACCATATTTCGTAATTTCTTGGAAAATACTATTATTATTGAGGACTTCTGAACATAGCTAAGCCATATGTTTGCTGATAGACCTAGCTGACATCGTTTTCTGGAGCAAAACAGAAGCGAATAGAACAATATAATTGATACTGTCTCTCTGTCTCTATCTACTGAACATAGAGGAGATTTCACTATTGCTATGTAAGTATTATCGTTCAAAATATTTCGGTTATATACGTTCTTTTTGAAATTGAGTATTTTTAAATAGGTTAGTGGTGTTATATAATGTAAATATTTCACACTGTAATGTAAGCGTTAGACGGAAGTGTAATAGTTTTTGTGAAGCATGAAACAGTGATGACGTCAGAGCCGGAACATTGCCAAAACGTGGTGGACGGGTGAAAATTGTTTTCATGTTGTCTCATCCCCATACAATAAAACATACGAGAGTACAGAGTATAGAAATACACACGAGTTAATTATTACACATTTAGGTACTGTACCGCATTGAGTGACAATGTTTTTGCATTATTTTTTTAATCTGATAGCAATGTTTCATCTTAAACCCTCATAAGGGGCTCATTTATATGCTTTATAATGGACAAAAAACATTTTATTCAATTTTGGAGAGATTTTGGATATGTTTCTGGACACCTAGCTATATTAGACCACTGTACTGACTGAAAGCTTATAATTCCCATTTGAAAATTATGCAACAGTGATTTTCTTGAGTCAAAACAGTTGATTTGTAGTGAAATACATGGATATGTTATGATTTACAGCAATGCATAATTTAGACATTTTGGATAGATTTGGAGATGCTGGGTACACTGCTTAGTTTTTGCTTCATACATCTATAGTAGTTCTACATATCCACCCTTAGATTTTATGAACTTGTGGTCAAGAAGTTTTTGACCTAGCACATGTATAGTTTAACCTCCTGCATATATTCAATCTCGCAGTATTTCATTGCGAACTTAAAAAGTGCAAATTTATTTTGGATTTTTTGTCAAAACAATTGCATGTGTGGCACTTTATTTCTTCCAAAATTATGAATATAAACTAATCTGTGTTAGTATTGTAAATTGTACAAATGTCTTGCTTCATTTAAGCCATTTTTCAAGTCTCTGTGGTGTTCACGTCTGGAGTTATAAAGCTTTAAATAGGGTACCCCCTAAATGGGCAAGGATTGGCAAAATTTGGCTTGTGCCTTAAGAGGTTAGAATGTGAAATGTCAGAATAATAGTATAGAGAATGATTTATTTCAGCTTTTATTTCTTTCATTGCCTTTAAATTGTTTAACTTGGGTCAAACGTTTCAGGTAGCCTTCCACAAGCTTCTCACAATAAGTTTCTGGAATTTTGGCACATTCCTCCTGACAGAACTGGTGTCACTGAGTCAGGTTTGTAGGCCTCCTTGCTCGCACACGCTTTTTCAATTCTGCCCACAAATTTTTGATTGGATTGAGGTCAGGACTTTGTGATGGCTGCTCCAATACCTTGACTGTCCTTAAGCCATTTTGCCACAACTTTGGAAGTATGCTTTGGGTCATTGTCCATTTGGTAGAGCCATTTGCGACCAAGCTTTAACTTCCTAGCTGATGTCTTGAGATGTTGCTTCAGTATATCCACATAATTTTCCTTCCTCATGATTCCATCTATTTTCTGAAGTGCACCAGTCCCTCCTGCAGCAAAGCACCCCAACAACATGATGCTGCCACCCCCGTGGTGTTCTTCAGCTTGCAAGCCTCACCCTTTTCCCTCCAAACATAACAATGGTCATTATGGCCAAACAGTTCAATTTTTGTTTCACCAGACCAGATGATATTTCTCCAAAAAGTAAGATCTTTGTCCCCATGTGCAGTTGCAAGCTGTAGTCTGGCTTTTTTATGGCGGTTTTGGAGTAGTGGCTTCTTCCTTGCTGAGCAGCCTTTCGTTATGTCGATATAGGACTCGTTTTACTGTGGATACTTTTGTTTCTGTTCCCTCCAGCGTCTTCACAAGGTCCTTTGCTGTCGTTCTGGGATTGATTTGCACTTTTCGCACCAAAGCACGTCCATCTCTAGGAGACATCTCTCCTTCCTGAGCAGTATGATGGCTGCGTGGTCCCATGGTGTTTATACTTGCGTACTATTGTTTGTACAGATGAACGTGGTACCTTCAGGCGTTTGGAAATTGCTTGATGAACCAGACTTGTGGAGGTCCACAATTTTCTTTGAGGTCTTGGCTGATTTCTTTTGATTCTCCCATGATGTCAAGCAAAGAGGCAGTGAGTTTGAAGGTAGGCCTTAAAATACATCCACAGGTTGACATCCTCCAATTGACTCAAATGTCAATTAGCCTACCAACAGTTTCTAAAGCCATGACATCATTTTCTGGACTTTTCCAAGCTGTTTAACCCGTTAGCGCACAAGCCAAATCTTGCCAATCCTTGCCCATTTAGGGGGTACCCTATTTAAATCTTTATAACTCCAGATGTGAACACCACAGACACTTGGCTTAAATTAAGCAAGACATCTGTACAATTTACAATACTAACGCAGATTAATTTATATTCATAATTATATGTTCATAATAAAAAACTTCTTGACCACAAGTTCATAAATTCTAAGGGTGGATATGTAGAACTACTATAGATGTATGAAGCAAAAACTAAGCAGTGTACCCAGCGTCTCCAAATCTATCCAAAATGCCTAAATTGCATTGCTGCAAATCACAACATATTCACGTATTTCACTACAAATCAATTGTTTTGACTCAAGAAGATTACTGTTGCAAAATGTTCAAGTGGGAATTACAAGCTTTCAGTCAGCACAGTGGTCTAAAATATCTAGGGGTCCAGAAACATATCCAAAATCTCTCCAAATTTGAATAAAATTATTTTTGTCCATTATAAAGCATATAAACAAGCCCCTTATGAAGGTTTAAGATGAAACATTGCTATTGGTTTAAAAAAATAATGCAAAAATATTGTCACACAATGCAGTACAGTACCTAAATGTGTAATAATTAACTCTTGTGTGTATTCTATACTCTGTACTCTCGTATGTTTTCTTGTATGGGGATGAGACAACATGAAAACAATTTTCACCCGTCCAGCACCTTTTAGCAATGTTCCAACTCTCACGTCATCACTGTTGCATGCTTCACAAAACCTATTACACTACCATCTAAGGCTTACATTACAGTGTGAAATATCCACATTATATAACACCACTAACCTATTTAAAGATACTCAATTTCAAAAATAACGTATATAACCGAAATATTTTGAGCAGTAATACTTACACAGCAATGATGAAATTGAATCTATGTTCGGTAGATGGAGACAGACAGTGTCAATGATACTGTTCTATTCGCTTCTGTTTTGCTCCAGAAAACGATGTCAGCTAGGTCTATCAGCAAGCATATGGCTGAGCTATGTCCAGAAGTCCTCAATAATAATAGTATTTCCCAAGAAATTTACGAAATATGGTTAACCACGTTTTGTTAGGTGCAGAGTATTTTTCTGCTAACATAGAGTGAATGCGTAAGTGAATGCGATGCTAAGAATATTTTCTGTTACGCTGACCTATAAAACGCTATTCCAAAGGCAGAATTAGACATGTTATACATTGTTAGAAAGCTTATACTCTCACCTACTGAATAAATTAATTGTCAATCAAGCCAGACTGTACTAAGAAGGGCGACGACGCTGTAAACAACAGGTGTGGTATTACGCACAGCTAATTTGGAAGATACCCAGGCGTCACAAATGCGCGTATATTTCCCAAACGGATTGTCCAAGACAATATATGACCACGCAATCTCAAAAGGGACATCTCTACACGTAAAACCAACAGTAAGGTTGTATATTTATTCAATATTTAATCCCAGATATTGACTGTAGAATGACATGGTATCATTTTAAAAAACTTTTTCTTGTTTATTTCGTTATTCAGTGAGCAGTGTTTTCACTGCTGTATAGGCATATCTTAGAGCTATTGTCGGGTTTATCTTGTTGCTATGACGAATATGATTTTTTTAGTGGTGAAAGAATATTTTTATGAATGCCAAGATAGACAATATTGTCCATTATGTCAAGGGTGGGGGGTGTTTTGTAGATGAGACTGCAGGGAGGGGGTGCGTGTTAAATGAACAACCAGAGGGACAATGGTGGGGCTGCGAAACTCCGTTTTCGGCATAGTTGTGTATCGTCTACTAATGAAACTAAAACAACGCCGGCGTGCCGACCATAGGGGCTTTGCGCTAAGAGGTCAAAAGGCACAGTCAACTTAGTGTATGTAAACTTCTGACCCCCTGGAATTGTGATATAGTGAATTAGAAGTGAAATATTCTGTCTGTAAACAATTGTTGGAAAAGTTACTTGTGTCATGCACAAGTAGATGTCCTAACTGACTTGCCAACACTATAGTTTGCTAACATGAAATCTGTAGAGTGGTTAACAATGAGTTTTAATGACTTCAACCTAAGTATATGTAAACTTCTGACTTCAACTGTACACACTCATGCTCATGCATGCACATACACTCAAATACACAATCACACACAATCACACAAACGCACACTCACACATACTCATGCACTCATTCATACTCACATGCATACACACAGACACACACACATACATGCGTGCACACGAACACACACACACACATACACACACACACACATTCTCTTACCCATACGCACACGCAACCCAGGCACGCACACACACACACATACTCATACCCTCACACACATACACACACACATACTCACATCCAGTCACTCCCACAAATGTACGCACGCATGCACACGCATTCACAGATTCACGCACACAAACACACTCTCACCCAATCACACACACACACACACACACGTCGACACACTTGCAACCTTCCTTGACCAATGCCTTACCAATGCAATTTCAGCTGTGTCCAATATTAACTTCAGTACAGTTTAAACCCTGTACATAAGAGTATGATCCTTTAGCAGGTTCAGGTTTAGCACTTGCTATCTAAATCTGATTTTATTTTTTTACATTTTAATACATTGCAATATTGCAAATGTTCAAGGTGTGTTTATGTACTTTTGATTATTAAAAACATTAAGATAACATTGAGTGTAATAATGGCAAAAGATGCAGGTTAAAATGCTTTTGAAGTAATAATTATGTATCTGTATCTGCATCTTTGTATAAAAGAAGCCAGTGGCAAACTCCTCCACTTAAATGTGCATTTTACTAGTTTTTACAGTTGCTTTCATCCATTTTCACAAGAGTTCCAATGTGCAAATTTCTGTGGGCAAATGCAGCTGATAGGGAGAATGCAGAATGATCACTGCAGTGTACTTATTTCCTTTCATTACTGTAAAAAATGATGAGTTTACTTATTCTTTATTGGGTCAGGATTGGTTTTTTTAACATGTTGCTTTAATTTTCTGTATTTTCAGACAGTAATCTTCAATGATTAAACCTGAATTATAAAAAATATCAATTTTTTGGTGTTATGATTTATTATTGTGTAATGTATTTAACTTCTGTGACACAGTAGTACTTATTTCACATTCTATATGGGATTATGTTTGGGCTCAATATGAGCAGATCAGCATGGGACTAAAATCTGCACAGCTAAAGCAATGAAATTCATCTACATTCGTGGAAATAAAATCCATTATAAGAAAAGTTGTGTAGTGTCTGATGAATGCTTTCTTCTGTTACTGTAGTATAACCAGAACTCAGTACATTTTGAAAAGTCCCTGCTTGTCCATTGAGCTGGTATATTTACGTTACCTCTCAAATAAATGGTTTTCCTGTAGGTTTAAACCTGGATCTGCTGCATATCAGTAGAATGGATTAGACCACTAAGCCAAAATCAGGGCAGAAGTGTAGTTTGAATGACATCCAGTCTCTGAGATGTTCCTGAGACCCTGCAGTTTTTCTCATTTGTTCAGATTCATTTCTGTTAACTGCAGTCTCGCATTACAAATGCATTATATTATGTTATGATTGCTTTGGCTCAATGTGGAAAACTCAATTTGCCAAACTGACTGGCAAAATTCTTACCTTAAGAGACAAATTGCTGCACCTACAAAACTCTAAATCACACACTCAGTTTTCACAAAAGTCACCTCATATTAAGACGTCCAAATTGTTATTGCTAGACATGCAGATTGTGAAATAATGTTTGCAATCCTGTCTCATCACTTCCAACAACATTGCCCAGGTGAGTCGCATTGCAGCACGATTGGTAATACCAACATAAAAGGCTGTTTTACAGCACTACATTCAGCAGTGTCTGACAACATGGAGCAGCCCAATGCTGTTGGTACTGATGGACGGGTCGTGGCTGAGGCTGAGGTTGTGGTCAAGCAGGCAGCAGAAATATTGTTGTATCGAATGAATTAAGAGCCACAGTGATTGACCATGTCATAAATCCAGGCATAGCAATGGGAGAAGCTGGAAATATTGTACAGCCAAACTTTAAAAGGTCAAAAGAGGCCTCCAATAAGAGTTTTTGAACTGAACATTGATAAGTAAATAATTTACTGCAAAATGTGATAATGTAATTACATTACAGGATTGATGTGTTGGTGTCATTTTATATTATTACAGTATTACAGTGGGATATTACAGAATTACAGTACTGATAAGAACATAATGCACAGAAATTGCTTGTGTTTGCTCATAGAGTACCTACATACTGTAAAGCATTGGTCTGTTTCTACTGTTCCAGTAATGCTCTTGTGTCTTTATTTCAGAGAATGAAGGTGATCGATGCTGGAGCTCCTGTTGCATAGATTTTTATGTTTTGGACACATGGTCTTGATTTTTTTGGTTTTCTTGTATTATGATGGACTCCATTGCATGTATTTTGCCTTGTGCAGTTAGCTGGGGAGGGTTAAGAAAATTCCATCTCATAAAAAACACGTTTTCAATGTACAAAAATGCCAAGTTACTCAAAAGTATTGATATCAAAATGACGCCAAGTTATGGTACTACAAACAATATAGGCTATCATGCCTCACCGAAATGACATACGATGTATTTCAAAGCAATGCTACCCAATATTTCCTCAGTTCTTTCAAGTCACTTGGCCCTGTGTATAAGCATGCACTACATGGACAGGCCAAACATATGTGTGGATGGCTCTCTCACAGTCAAGATTGATTGAATAGGCGTGTATATGTCCAATTTGTATTGGTATGTATGTATTTTGCTGCCCAGCCTTTCTGTTGCGTGAATGATAGTATGTTTCTTGGTATAAGTGTGTGTTCGTAAATGTGAATGTAACAT
This sequence comes from Anguilla rostrata, assembly GCF_018555375.3. NCBI lineage: Eukaryota > Metazoa > Chordata > Actinopteri > Anguilliformes > Anguillidae > Anguilla > Anguilla rostrata. The sequence continues at coordinate 20,482 of NW_026986448.1, forward strand.
GCTGCGAGGGAAATGTCCCCATGGGGATAAAGAAGTTCTCTATGTATGTATGTACAATATGTATTTTACATGCAGTATTTATTGTATGTAGCAAATATACAATAACGTGTACATGTACTCAAATTCAATTCAGAAGCAAGTATAAACATGTTTTCTGGAGAAATATGCTTCCTGTAGTTACTCAGCAGCAGTTTTGTACATGAATTTCAATATGTTCCATGAGGCAATTCGAAATATTTGACTATTTGATCTGACACAAAGTTTGCATGACATTGTAAAATGGTAAGATTACAAAACACAGGGCCAAGTGACTTGAAAGAACTGAGGAAAAAATGGGTAGCATTGCTTTGAAATACATCTTATGCCTTTTAGGTGAGGCAAGATAGCCTATATTGTTTGTAGTACTGTAACTTGGCGTCATTTTGATATCAATACTTTTGAGTAACTTGGCATTGTTGTACGTTGAAAACGTGTTTTTTATGAGATATCATTTCTTTTTGCAAAGCGTTTTATTATGAGAGTGAGAAATGCGACCCTGTAAGAAACGGTTGTGGATTATGGCTATCCTTGTGTGAATTTGTACAATCTGATGAGCGTGTACTGTTTAGCAGTTTCGGTTTGCTATATATGTAAAACAGTGGCTGTGACAAAGGATGCGGTGGCGTAAGTGTAAACGCATCAGAAACGCTGGTGAAATATGGCCAGTGTATGTACTCACGAATTTGACGTCCATCCAACGAGCCTTGACTGACAAAAGAATCAGCAAGCCCGTAGAATTATAACTCCCTAGGTCGCAACTTGTGTAGCCTTCTGTCCTGCTCCGTTGTCTGTTATTTCGTGGAGATGCACTTTTAGTGTTTGTAAGGTTTATCCTTCTGTCCTGCTCCGTTGTCTGTTATTTCGTGGAGATGCACTTTTAGTGTTTGTAAGGTTTATAAGGCATTTTGATAGACTTATCTGCAGGTAGGAATCCTCTTCGCTGTTTTGCTAAACTAGAACCGGAAAACATGATAGTGGAGAATAGGAGCAGATGCATATGTCCCAGCAGGCTTTACATATGAGAAAATAACAACAGTGTGAGAGAAATTAGGATGAAATTACGAAATTCCGTAGTTGAAACAATATGTTTTTAGCAGAATGGGCATGTAGGTGAAGGTTGACATGATCACGGAGTATAGTGCAAAGTAAATGGAGTGACCATAAGCAAGCTTATATTCCTTATCGAACGGTATATATAACAGTCGCTATATAGTGTTAACTGTTAAAGTGGAGGGTTAAGTAACGTGTGAAATCTATTGCACTGCAGTGTTTTTTTCATGTTCAGTAATTATAATTATGAGTGAATCATGATTTTAAATGTAATGTTTTAATGGGGAGTTGCAGAACGTACATACGTAGTAATTGTTTGTATGTGGCTAGATAGAGAACAGGGCGAGGTAACATGAATGTAGAAACGTGGCGTTTGCTGATAAGAAGGTTTTGTACGGTAGCCAAGTGAAGAAATGTAGTTAGTAGAAATGGCACAGCGGTGAACTGGTGTAACTTTTTAATAAAAGGAATACATTTGCCCTCATGAAATGCATATGGGTGGCCATGAGTGAGTTTTGGTAAAGCAAATATAAGCGTAAGAGAACGTTAGTGTAAAAGAGGAAATTATCTGCCTGAGGACAAGGCGGGATTCAATCGTTCAACTGGAGGTTTACCAGTCTGTCACTTTGTTAGGGGCAGCACCATGACATAGCTATGCAATGCGTGAAATATCATTAGCAAACCTGCCCGTGGTTTTAAAGAAGAACACAGGCGAGTAAGCGCAGAAGAGCTCCCGTTGAATCTATATCGCTTTGCAATATTGTAGCCGGTTAACAATTGAACGTGCCAAAGTTAGCTAGCTAGCTAAATGAATATAACCAGAAATAATCTAATAGTCCTTAAAAGGCACTAATTTAAGTGAACCTAACATTAGTCAAATATTTGCATTGTCTTGCCTGTAAGCCAGCGGCGCAAACTATGGGTCTGGAGTTATCCATGGGTTTATGGGCGTGGAAAGGGGAGTGGTTACTGTGTTCGTGACGCACCAAGTTGACAACTTTCTCAACTGGTTGAAAATAGGATGATAAATTTAAAACGCATATTTCTCCAAAAATGCAGAACGGACATATTTAATACTTTACTCATTGTGTTTCTTCAGTGCCTGTTGTGCAAATAGCACATAAAACCGAGAAAGTGTGAAAATCACCACGGTACTCCTTTAAAGAAAGGCACTCTTAGCTGGGCTTGAACCTAGGACCCTGTGTTCCCAAGACTGTAACCTTACCCACTAGACCACAGGCAGACTAGCTGTTTGTACTGAAAATGTTTCAGAGTAAAAAGGTATGGGTATTTTACGTGTGTATGCGAGTTTTTCATTGGGTCGTGTAGGTGAAGTTTTGGCGGGTGTCGGTAAAATGTTCAATAGGGGGACATGTTATTTGTGAGATAGGCGGCAGGAAAAATAAGAATGAGAAGAAGAAGAAGAAGGAGGAGGAGAAAACGCAAAATCCCCTTAGTTTGGGGCTTTATTGTGTGGACATGTGAAGTTGTTTATGAAATCTGTCTGTTGAAATGGGGTCAGAATGTACAGAATTTAATGTTTTTAAGGGCTGAGTGTCTGTGGCTGTTGTGGTTATTTCTGTGGGGAACCCTGAAAAGTGCCAAACTCTCGGTGCTGTATAGGTATGGGGCATGCCCCCGCCAAGGCGTAACTTGGCAAGATGGCATACCTGCCATCCCAATCACAAGCAAAATGTTTTTCAGCTAATCTATTTGCTTGTGGCTATGAAATGGTATTCATCACTAGCTTAAAGCCAAAACATTTCAACATGTCAGTTTGACATTGTCCAACATGGTTTTACAGTACCTAACATACAACACAGGGTTGAAGCACAATAATTCATTGAACATCAAGTTTTTTTATATGAAAAAACTGTTTTATCAAAGAGCGCTGATGTGGTACATACATATAGTTTTAAAAAATTGCCAATTAAAGGGCATGTTTTCCACTGTAGTGAATGCCATTACAAAAAGCTTGGCTGACATGATTCTTTTTAAGGCCATTGTTAAATTTGTACATGTCTTTGAAAATATGTGAAGAGAAATTCTATAAACAGATACAATTTGAGAACTCTCCAGAGGTCTAAGAAATTTTCAAGTCCAAAATCTGTGCACAGTCCTTTCAGTGAACATCTTTGACACCTGCCTCCATCTTCTCTGGACACATTACTGTAAGAATATGAATGTATTTCATTCTGTGGGAATTACAGTGAATCACCAAGGTCAAGGTCAAATCCAAAGTGCAACTTTTTCATTAGCAGTGAGAAGTGTGGTGTTGCCCTGTCCTCTATTGCAGCATCTCCTGTTTAGAGTACAGTAAGCAAACATAAAGGAAAGATATTCATTATCAGGCTATGGCTGCAGAGAGGCACTAAAGTCACTTTTCCACCACATGGTACCGGCTTAACTCGACTCGACTTTTTTGGTTTTCCATCGGGAAAAAGTTGTGGATAGTACCTGGTACTTTTTTTGGTATCACCTCCGTCGAGGTTCCAAGTGAGCTGAGGTGATACCAAAAGGTAACGTGAAAACACTGTAGACCACTGATTGGTCAGAGAGAATTTTCGCTAGAATCGTCACCTTTGAGCAACCAGAGTCGTCTCGTCGTCTGAGCTCTGATGTAGGATTTCCCAAACTCTCCTGTTTTTTTCAGCAGTCTTTTGTCTTGCTGCCTTCAGCCTCTTTTGAAAAAAAAATTGTCTCCTTGCTGTGACAAACAGCCACATACCGAGAATCAAGAAGAACACCATCCCTTCGATATCCTCCATTGTTCCTGTGTGTGTCGCGTTGAAGATGATGTCACGGCAGTTTCGTGCGGCGTCACTATGACGACCAGCTACATTGACTGTCCTTGGCATGCTTTATAACATGGCTCTGATACGGTGGCTGTTTTCTGATCCGGCTCCGTCTTCCTCTCTGAAAACATCACCGAATATTAACAACGAAAACACATTTCATCAAAGGGAATGCTTCATGTTGAAATCAGTGAGAAGATGAAACTCGTGACACCACCTGTCATTGGTTTGGCTCTGAAAATGTGCAGAAGAACGCAGAGAATGGTGCTGCTGTGTGATGAGGCTTGGATGGAGACACCTTCAATGGCCGGCTCTGCTGATGGGCAGTGACTGGCTGAGGAGCCACTAGGCACTGATTTTGAGGCCCTGTCCTGCCCGGAATAGCATTTATTATTGTGAACTTCTAAGCATGGCTATGGCATATGTTTGCTGATAGACTCAGGTGATGCTGTTTTCTGGACCAAGTCAGAAGAGGAGAACGACAGCGTTGACTCTCGCTCTCCATCTCTCTATCTACTGAATGTAGTAATGGGCACGGTCTTGTGTGCCCTAGAAAGGTTGCCGTAGTTCTATGCGCACGTCATGTGTGAGCGGTGGAATAAAGTATGGAGTCGCAAGCATGAAAGTCTCCAGCTGAGTAGCTTAAAAATCATACTTCTACATGGTATCAGAATAGATCGCTTTTAATGCTTCCCGGCGGTATGCTCACCGAAACTTACGGTGGTTCATTAAAATCAGTCTTCGATTGACTTTGCGACATTATCAACGCCGTTCGGGTGTAATTACAGTTGCTAGATAGTTAGCCAGGCGAGCAACTGGCCCGCGCTGAAAAAAAAAAAGAAAAGAAAAGAAAACAGAAATGGATCAAGTGCGAGTGTCAACGGAGAACTTTCGAATTGCACCCCCTGAACATTTCAACTGTGTAGAGGTGGAGAAGTGGTCCAGCTGGATTAAAAGATTTGACAGATATCACAATGCATCAGGTCTCAGCAAAAAGGATGATGCATTTCAAGTTAAGGCGCTCGTTTGTGGGAGTGACTGTTGATGTGAACATGTGTGTGCATGTGTATGTGTGTGCATGTGTGTGTGTGTGTGCGCCCAGGTTGCGTGTGTGTATGGGTAAGAGAATGTGTGTGTGTGCGCACGTGTGTATTTCTGTGTGTGTGCACATGGGTGCATGTGTGTATGAGTAAGAGAATTTGTGTGTGTGTGTTTATATATGTGAGTGTGTGGTTGTGTGAATGTGTGTGTGACTGTGAGTGTGTGTGTGTGCATTTGTGAATGTGTGCATGCGTATGTTTGCGTGAATGACTGGACGTGAGTGTGTGTGTGATTAAGAATGAATGTATATGTGTATACGTGTGTGTGTGTGTGTGTGTGTGGGTATGATAATGTTTGTGTATATTTCAGGAGGTGAGCCTGACGAGCCGCTGCTTGGTAAGAGCACTACCTTAATTGGTAATTGGGAGCACGTGTGGGTATGTGGACTGGGGTTAATTGGTTTCCTCCACTTCGCCAGGTAATGAGCTCACACAGCTGCTGCTTGTTTCCTCGGACGCAGGGAGAGGGATAAGAGAGCGGGGATTGGGGCAGTTTGTGTTTGGGCAGCCAGGAACAGCCAGCAGACGCAGATCCTCCAGCAGCTGGTGATCCAGACGACAGCCACGGCGGCTGCCTCCTCGGCCCCTCCACATTCAACGCTCCTGAACGTGGCTCCACCTAAGATGTCCCCGGCGGATGACCCCCAGTCATTCCTGGACGTATTCGAGGCTACAGCAGGGGCATGTGGCTGGCCGGCGGCAGAGTGGGCCGTGCGCTTGCTCCCTCTGCTGACGGGGGAGGCGCAGACAGCAGCGTGCAGCCTACCAGCTGCGTCTCAGGGGAGGTACGCGGATGTTAAGAGGACTATCCTGGACAGGATGGGTTACTCCCCCGAGGACTACCGCTGCCGGTTTCGGATGGCGAAGCTGGGGCCGTCGGACTGGCCATTTGTCTTTATCCAACACCTAAGGGACGCGGCGACCAGGTGGCTGAAGCCGGGGGAGTCCGCTGGGGAGCAACGGGTGCTGGGAGTAGTTGGTTCGGGGCAGTTTGTGAAGGGGCTACCGGCCAGCACTGCATCCTGGGTCGGGTGCCATCGGCCAAGGGACATGGAAGCAGCTGTTGCGTTGGCAGAGGACCACCTGGCAGAGCTCCCTCAGCGCCCAGCAGAAGAGGGGAGGACACCGGCGACGCAGCGTCCTACCCCAGTGCCAAGACGAGAACCCACTTCTTCATTTTCAGTTTGCCCTCCCCCTCGCCCCCGCACTAGCCCTCCCTCTGCTTCTCCTGTTCCACCACAGGTTCCAGCCGCTACGGGCACTGTTCCCACCT
>NW_026986449.1:0-26590 GCF_018555375.3 Anguilla rostrata
TTTGTGTGACCTTCTTTTCCATGAGCTCATCTACTGCAATCTGTCCCAGCCCTATGGCTCGACCAGCCGGTCTCACTGCTTTTTTCCGATTTGCTCTGGTTTTCTGTTCTCGTATTTCCAAATATAAATAAGAGTCAAAAAGAGAAGATGCATTGGAGAACCGTTCAAGTTTTGTCCACATTAAAATAGCTCTGTCTCCTTAAAAAAACTATCGGCACTGTTGAAGTTTGCTGTATTTTGACTGAGCACATTGGTTGAACTTCAGAAGGTCATTGATCTCCACCCCAAGCTGTTTCTACCTTCTCAACTGATTCCCCTCTGATGGTTGCGGGTTGGTAAGCAGTGGTGCCTTGTTTAATACAATGTCTTTGGTTTTTGGCTGGACAGCAACAGCGGGGCCAGCCCTACAAACACGAATGTCTGTGACTGAGGGAGTGACTGAGTGATGAAGTTACACCATTGGTCTGCCGAGTTATGACGTCACACCGTTGGTCGCCCGGTCCACCCATATACTAGGTTTTAACCTGCTCTTGTTTGAGATTGATTTCTAAATCACACCAGTCAGTAAAAAACCAGTACCCCCCCCTTTCAAAGGCCTGAATTCACCCCTGGGATTGGTTAAGAAGCCCAACAATGACAAATACATTTAATTAAATAGAGAAATATCTGAATTCATTGCCATAAACATGAATTCTGTCTCATCCATCCAAATTGTATGGGAAGCCTTCAAAGCTACCTGTAGAGGCTGGATTATAAACATATAAATTATTCAACTGCAAAAAAAGGAGAACATGTTAGAGAATAAAAAATAATTTAATGGTGGAACTTCAGACTCCAGAAACACAATATGTGCAGGACCCAAATAACCCCAACTAACCCCTGACTCGGGTCTGTTTCCAACCTCTCCAGCGCAACTGATTCTGCAAATGACTTTGTGTACCTGCATTAGTTATTCTTCAAATAAATAAATAAATGAATAAAGAATTGTCTTTTGCAGAAGGTTCAGTAGTGCCCTCTTTAGTAGATCAGAGTCCGGTGGGCCTCATTCAAGGCTGCCGCACTTCTAGCAATACGAGGAGGCTCTTTCACCTGACGTCAAGAGGCCAGCTCCCTTCAGCATCCAGCAGGAACAATATCGCTGGAGGCTGAAAAAACTTTTGACAGGACAGTGGCCTTACTTATGCTGCTCACTCGCTAAAGCTGGTTTCGGGCCAGTATGCATGCAGTGGATTAAGGCACTTTACAATGAACCAATCGCCTTTAAACTATGTTACCCGTTCACCTTTTCAGGTCCACACGAGAGGATTTTATTTTAGCACTAGAAGCTCTTGCTTGTGCTATAATATCTAATGAAGAAATAATGGCTATTAATATGTGTGGACATGATTTCAAAGCCAGTCTTTATGCTGATGATATTTTATTAGCATTGTCAATACCAGCTAGCTCAATATTGCAACGTGGTCAAGAGTTATGGCTGTTTAAATGCTGAAAATTAAATTCCATTGCTACAGTGCCACCAACTGGCCAATAAGAGCATTCCATTCAAGCAGGGTTTCAAGTCAAGAGAACCTGCCTGCAGCAAGCTGGGGAATCTCCACCAGGAGAATCTCCATGGAGAGAACCGGAAGCACGTGTTCTCCACGTAGAGGACCCAATGAAAAAAGTGGAAGGACACAGAAATTGCATAACCTGCACACCACAAATTCAAGTCATCTGACCTGCTTTATTTAGGAAATTAGTTGGTTTGTAAGATATTACCACTTGTATATCGAGTCGTTTTAATTAACGGACGATAAGTCTCTGGTTACAACGAGGCACTTCTACGTGAAGACAACACCCTTAGTGCTCCTTACTAGGCTAATAAGCTAATAATAATGATGGCTTCATGGGGTTTAATGTATAAATTATATATAACGCATATCTTACTGTTTATTTAAATGTACATGTATTCACTGTAACCTTACAGTAGGCCTATAATTAGTTTTAGAAGTGTCTCGGTATACTGCGAGTACGATGTGGACATGATTTCATAGCCAGTCTTTATGCTGATGATATGTTATTAGCATTGTCAATACCAGCTAGCTCAATATTGCACCCGTTGAAAATTATAATAGTATTTTGACAATTTTCTGGGTACAAAGTCAATTGCGGTAAGAGTGAAGCTATCACTCTTAATCACCATTGCTTCTTAATTCACCTTGGCACTGCTCTCTTTATTTTTTATATGGGTGATATCAAGAGATGGCCCAGTTTTGCCTCTATCATTCTGGGCTACGGCCAGAGGCGATTAAAGTGAATATTTTACCTAGAATTCCTTTTTCTGTACGTCAACCATTCCACTCAAATTCCCACAGTGTTGGTGTGAGGAAATAGATCAACTATTCTATGGCTTCTTGTGGAAGGGTGAGAATTAAGAATTAATTGCTTTAAAAAAGTAGGGCTGAGTGTGCCTGTTTTTATTGCTTGTCATATAATGCAAGATACCCCTTGTCTTGAGCATATAAATTTGGACATAAAGGTGGCAGTTGGGAGTGGCTAAAGGAGAGGAATTGTTCAGAATGTAACAAATATAAATCTATAGCATCACTATTGTGCCACCACCTTTAGTTTAATGCTAAAATGGACAGTCCCTTAATTTAATTCTCTTGTGAAGTGAGGAATAGCACACAAGTGACTAACCATCAATGGAGCATCTTTGCCCTCATGTCCAATATGGAGTAATCCTTTATTCATTGTCAGAGGTAAGACTCTGGAAAATGAAAAATACAAATTACAATGAGTGCTGGAATGGGGGTACATGTAACATAAGTGGCATGAAAGGGGATTTTAAGTGAAATGAATAACAGAGTGGTTGCAGTTAGTCCAGGTATAGTCGGAAGAGATTTGTCTTCAGACCACGCCGGAAGACGGGTAGTGAGACAGAGGTTCGAAGAGGGACAGGGAGTTTGTTCCACCTCTGGGGAGCAAGGGTGGAGAAACTCCTTGATAGGGGTGAGCGAGAACCCTTTACTCGAATGGGAGGGGGTGCAAGGCGCCCTGCTGCTGCAGAGCGGAGTAGTCGAGCAAGCGTGCAGAATTTAATCATGTCCTGTAAGGTCCACTTTCTCTTATTTCCTAATGTGCGCTAGGCGTTTTGATGACTTGTTGAAACGAGTTGCACCATTCATCAAACATGCGGGAAGTCACAGAATTCCCATCTCTACAGAAGAGAGATTGGCGTTGACTCCGTAAATTAGCATGTCAATTCAGCCCTCTGAACGCAACCGTGACGTAACCAACTATGTGATATTTGGACCAATAGCTGAGAGGGGGAGGTCGGAGAACAAGAAAGAACTTATCGAAAAGTTCTCCCTGGAGGCCGTCGCACACTGCACTGTACGAACACACAACACCGCGTCTTTTTGTTCGTCAGTTGTTCTGATTGTTTCGTTTTGCTCAAAAATTTCTGCTTCGTACGAAGTATACTGCCTACTTTAGTAGACAGGGGCAGTCCTGCTGGCTGTAGTGTAGGTGAGGGTCAGGACTTTGAACCTGATCCTGGCAGCAACCGATAGCCAGTGCAGTGACCTCAGCAGAGGAGTGACGTGGGACAACTCAGGATTTGCTTTGAATTACACTGTGTTATCACAATACATGTGTCAGGGTTCTGTGTCTTCCCCCCTTGTTGTTCTCTGTTGGGCCGCCAGATGGCGGCACCCCTACTTTGTGTTCTGTTAATTGTTTCATTGTTTCCAATTACCCCATTATTAGTTACCTATTGTCTCGTGTTCCCTTCCCTCTCTGTGGCCTGATTGTTCATTGTGCCCTCCTGTGTCTCGTCTGCGTCGCTTCTATTTAAGTCTCCCTCTCCCCAGACTCAGGCGCTGGATTCTTGCGGGTCTGTTCCTGCCTGTGCCTGTTTGTGGTTTTTGCCTACCTGTTGCGTACTTGTTTGTAGCCTGCCTGTTTCCTTGCCAGCCTGGTTCTGTTTTTTGGAGTTTTTGTATTTTTGTTTTTCCCATCTTTTTGATTCTCGTTGTGTTTGTTAAACCGCCCTGCGAGGCTTTTGGTTCCCTTTGTTCCCCTTTGAGTTTATTAAAGTATTTTGTTTTCCCCATTTTGGAGTTTGTGTTTTTGCACTCTGCGCTTGGGTCCCTTCCCGCGCCCCGCCCTGACATGTACTTGAAATCTGTTATGAAATGCCCCATGACAAAGGGTATTGAAGTTTTTTGAGTTCAAAGAGCAACCTTGATTTACAAGTTGAGATACACTGCTTGCTGGTAGAGGAACGGCCTCAGCTATAAACTGCAGAGTCTTTCCTACCTTTGCAACATTATCCATGGGAAGGATTGGGAAAGTAACTCTCCCTATCCAACTCTGTGAGATATGAAGTCATTCAAATGAAGGTCTTGCACAGGGCCTACATTACACCATGTACATTTTTGGACAAGTTGGATTCAAATATCTCAGATTTGCACTGAAATGGCTGTGGTTGCTAATCACATCCACCTATTATGGGATTGTCCACTCGTTCATAAATGCTTGGCAGAAGAAAACGATATGTTATGCATGATGTTAAATGTTTGCATTCCGCTACATACACTTAAAACATACTTTAAGGAGTAGAAAATATCCGATCATGAATTACACCACGAGCCATTGCATTAGCTTTTCGGGCAGTGCAATACTCCTGAACTGGAACGGGTGCAAACTGGGCTGTTTTAGCTCAGATTACTGGCTTACGCCTGTCATGGACTTATTACTGGGGAAAGTGGCCCTCGGCCCTCAGAGATTACGATACAGGACAGGATGGCCCGGGATGTTCATTAGATCATTTCTTCATGCAATAGCCTGATATTGAGAGATGTTTTGTGAGTGTTTGTTGTTTTTGGCCAAATGTCAGTGTTTATTGTTGCTCATGGTTATTTGCGTCTTTATATTTTTCTCTAAAATTATGCAGTTAACTCTGAGTAATTTTAATTTAGCACACAATACAGCAGTTCATGCAGAAATTATTGTTCATAATTGCGAAGGCTGAAATATCTGCAAGGCACTGCAGCTGAAACGGTGTGTTATTGTACAGATTCCAATGGTAGCCTTTTTCAGTCACATTAATTGACCTGGATGGCTTTATTTCATGCATAGATGTGTAAGAAAAAAATCTGTCATCACATTTTCGTAACTTTTTTTCCAGGAACTAAAATGGCCGCTGAAAGAAATTATTTTGTGCAGCTTGCCAGATAAAGAAATACCAACAGTGTATACCAACAGTGTGTACTGTACTGCAGGAATACCCACACTGGGCATCCATTTATCAGAGTAATAACTGCCTCTGTTCGTCTACTAAACTGTATTGTGAAGACCTGCTTTTTCAATGAAAAGGCAGTTCCACTGTCTGTTATGACTTAAAATGTAAAATGGCTTTATTATATTTGACCTTCATTTCCCTCTGGATAAACCTGGATGCCCTGTCTGTATATAATATGCTACTGAAACAAATACAAGAATACAAATGAACATTGTTAAAAATCATAAAAAGTTTACTGTAAAAAAACAAAAACAAACTTAGTGTAATCAAAGGTGCTATCACAAAACAAATCCTGATTATAATTTTAAATGATCCATCACAATCAGGTAATTATAATTAGTCCAATAATAACAGCATTATAAAGTACAGAAGCAATATATTAGAAGCACCACAAAGTAAGAAAGTACATGTTTTAAACAAAGAGAAATACACGGTGGTAAAGATTATGAATCCACACATCAATTTCAGTTTTATAAAACACGTGTACGTATGCACAAACCAGTGAAAAGAAAGGAGTGTTAACAATCCCACCATTCAGGCCAAAAAAAAAAAAATAGAATGGAACATGATATAAAAAGGTGTTTTTTTTTTGTTGTTTTTTTTTAAATCCGAAAATGGAAAAAAAAAAAATGTAGGTAAAATGAATATGCTGGAAAAACAGAAGCTGCATTTTCATTCTTTTGGTTAACGGAGTTATATCATCCAACAATTCTTCACTGAAATCAGTAAGGGTTCCTAGGAGATCAAAGGATTCCCGCTACCTTTAGTTCAGACTTCTTTAAGGAATGGCGATCATGTTTCGACATGTACAGCAGAAAACATCTCTGTACACACCCACGTCCGAAAATATCTTCAGTGAGAACGCAAAGGCAAGGGGGTCCAAATGAACTTCATCTAAATTGCAAAGCAGTAAAGTTTAGACCAACCCTTGTAATGACAATGCGAATGCAGAGGAAACGCCTGTACAGTCACCAGGTTGAATTATTATAATGCTTTGTTGTTGTTGGTGTCCTGGACTCTAATTTAGCGACAAAGTTCATGTTGGGATCCACTGTATAATTCCAAGTTTAACTGACACTGTTCTTTTTCACAGATGCTGCGCAGAGCATTTTCTGCACCGCGGTTGCTGTTCTGCCCCCTTTAATCTAGGGTTGAATTACTACCTATAAAGCACATGAGCACTTTCAAATCTTGGAAATCCTGTTTCTGTGGTCTGCCTACACATAGACCTCACAGCAAAGCAATCCGAGGCATAGGTTTTAGCTGCTCTGCACCATGTCTTTGTAACCGAAATCCAAAACATCAGTTGATCAGACTTCAAATATCAGTCATTAAGGCCGTGTCTGAAACAGCCTCCTAATAAGAGGTGTGCTCAGAATATGTACTGGCGACTAAACATAAAATATTTATAAAAATATTCCTCACATTTTTTTCCAATCGTACTGCAGAAGTGTCACGAGTAGTGCAAAGTAGCCCTTGCAGTAAAAAGGCTTGCTCTGATTGATGGGACCCAAAGATAGCTCCGCTTCTTCCTCTGTGAGGGGTCCTAAAAAAAGTATGGCTTGCTTTCTGAGAAGTACGTACATTCAGCCGAACCCCCAAATATATCAAGATTTTAAGTGCATTTTTTGAAAAGAGTGTGCTTAGTAGTAGGCAAGTAAGCCGTTTTGGACACGGCCTAGGCCTTGCCTGTTCCTATGCTGATTCTTATTTTAATGCACAGCACAATGAGCACTATATACAAGCTCATTGTATTATATTGTTCTGTATCTTTTGACATTTTGTAAAATAGTTTCTGATCACGTTCCACAATTCGACTGAACTGTTGCCCTGTTATTTTTTTCCCCTCATTTTGTGTGTGTTATTTTACTGTGATACTTCATTTTGAGCATTACATTTTCTCACATCACTAATTCGCATGCAGTGTCTCCCCAAACTTCAGTTTGAGGTTCCATATCAGGAAATGAAAAGAGGACGTGATGCTCTTTTTGGGTGGAAAAGGGAAGCTGTCTGTTTTTAGTCTGGTAGAACTGTAAAGAGCCACCGAAAGTAAATTCACAGGGGATTACTAAAGCATTCTTGATTGCACTGCCATGACAAACTACCAATCAGAAATAAAGCTGGGGCAGAGTCATTAGTTTCTCTCCGAGTTCAGTCACACAGAAAGGAAACGTAAAAATCCTCCATTTCCCCAGAATCTGCAGCGATTTGTTACTATAAGGATTACACACAATCCCGAAGGGGCAATAATCCAACTTCAAATGTTTAAAAATTTAGAGTTGTATCCATTGATCTGCTTTTGTTCAAACCTGCCGAACTTGTTGAACAAGAAGAGATTGTTATCCACTGCATTGCCTGGACACCTTTTCTGAGAAAGCCTTAAAAAAATAAAAATTAAAAATAAACAAACAATTCTAAGCAACATTAAAAACGTGAGACATTACCAACTGACTAGGGCACTGTGACGGAACAGGAAATAATTACCTTCTTCCATCATGTCTGAACCCTCTGGATACATCGCCCCTAAAGGCAGAAGAGAGAAGGTTAGACGTACAGTACACACACAGTGCCTGCATTGGTCGATGGACCGGTTACTCTACTATGTAGCCCATTTCCCCACAACAAAAGGCCTGTCATCTCATGTTTCTCACAAGAGTTGCAGGATACTGAATGTTGGAGAAGATTTCCAAATTCCCAGATGACGTAAAATGGAAAATGTTAGTGGAAAATAAAGAACAGACGACAGTGAACTGAAGCCAAACATCCCACACTATTCCCATCCTGCTTATAAAATATATACACATTTTTTAATTATCTATTATTAGATCTATTAAAATCTACCAAGTGCTCTACAGTAGCTCAGGGCTCTTTGTTACTGATGCTGAGGGATTCATCAGGCAATTCTGATGCAAATGTCTCGTAAGCAATTCTCAGATTTCCTGGCAGCCAGATCATCGGTTCTCTCCCCACTTCATGCGGCAGTTTGATTGTGGAGTCATACACCACAGCCCCTAATGCTGCACTGTTCCCTGTACGCACCAGTAAAAGATTAAAACATGAAAACACCACCCTATGGCTGACACATAAAATATGGTGCCACTATTTTGAAAAGGCAACTTCAATTAGACATTTAAAGGTAAATCAGTTTCTATGAGGGCCATACAGCCAACAGAAAAAGATTCCACGAAAGTTCCGCAAAAGTGATGCAGTTAAAAGAAATGTAGGAAAGAAGTCCCTCCATTCCAGCAGATTTCCAATGGTTTTACAGAATGGATCAATTTTACTGTATTCCAGTAAATTGCTTATCCACTATATAGCAGGGCTGCCCAATCCTGTTCCTGGAGATCAACTGTCCTGTAGGTTCTAATTTCAACCCCAATTTTACAAATTAGCAGCTCAAAGAAATCTGATGTTTTGCTAACATACAGGATAGTAGATCTCCAGGAAGAGGATCGGGCAGCCATGATTTATAGGATATCTTTTTGTCTTTAAAATTTATTTGTACTTCACCAGGCTATATTATTTTGCACAATTATACAATTTTGATACATTCATGCCCATCACTGTGACAGCGATGTTTCTGACTAAAGCCAGATTAAAGTTCAAGAGAGTCTGAGAAACCATTGGAGTATGACTAAGTTACCATAAAAATAAAAAAATAAAAATAAAAATAAAAAAACATACCCAATATGGGGTGAGTTGACAGCCTTCGGGCCGCTAATGAAATAATTTTATTAGACCCCATCACATTATCCAGATATCTATATACAGTACTGCGCCCATGTCTAAACAGTACTCACATTTGTGATTACTCCTAATGACTGTTAAAAATACTGGCAGTGTAATAATTCTTCACCAAGCTCCTTTTTTGCTTGGCAAGTGACACTTTTATTAAGGCTCATTTCCATTTCACACCAACTGTGGATCAGAAGAGGAGGACGCGTGTGCATTTGTGCAACCATTTGACTGCACTGCATTG
Source organism: Anguilla rostrata (assembly GCF_018555375.3). Classification (NCBI taxonomy): domain Eukaryota; kingdom Metazoa; phylum Chordata; class Actinopteri; order Anguilliformes; family Anguillidae; genus Anguilla; species Anguilla rostrata. The sequence goes on from NW_026986449.1 coordinate 9,267, forward strand.
TGCAGCATTCCAATCTGAACAATTCACAAAATTTCCCTAACCTCTGAGCCAAACAGGAAGTGTGTCAGGAAAAAGGAGGGGGAGCTGAAGCCTTTCCTTTGCCGCTTGGCTGAAGCAGCCCGTGCAGATTCCTGCTGAACGCCATTTCCGTACTCACGCTGAATGCGCCGTCTGCGCAACAGAGCCAAAATCAGCAGGCCGCACAGCAGGGGTATGACGATGATGAGGACTGCCGTGCTGGCCGTGCTGGCCGTGCTGCTCATGCTGCCCATGCTGCCCTGGTCCCCCTCTTTTAACGTATCCACCGCAAATGACAGAAATGGAGAACAGGAGCATTAGTCGCAGGAATCAAAAAGCCCAATATTATAAATAAAGGCACGGAAGGCCCATTTATAAGCAGTAGGTGTAAAGTTAACCCTACAAACCGACACTTAGCATTGCAAACAGAGATAAATACAACAAAACAGCGAACCAATCTTTAACTTAGCTATTACATCAGTACCCCAGAAGGCAACTCAATAAGAAAGAACGAGGACAGCCAAGAGCGTCAGGGGAACCACAGTTTTTCTGAAGTGGTGTGCCAGGTGAGCAGTTGAATACGCAGATTACAAATGGGACAGATTTATATACATATCGGAATGATCTGTCCCTGCACTGTCAGAAAATTATTTTGTCCACCCGAGATATTTTACTGCATTTATTTACTCAGATCAGCATATGAAAAGCATTTTGCAGCAGTGTGTTAGGCAGGTCGCTGGCCATTACTAAGTCTGATGGAATTCGATAAGGATGTTGTTAATAAAAAATGATCAGAGTGAAAAGAGTTCCCTTTGCAGTGTACCTAGATGAAGCGGGGGGAAACAATTAAATTCAAGGCAGTTGGGAGACTGCATCACAGAAAGTGAAACCGATGGAGAAGATAAATCATTCTTACCTTTTTCCCGAAATTTAAGGGCAAATTCCGCCTTTCCTTCTTCCACACCATTGTTGTTTAACACTAAGCATCGATACTGAGGAGTGATTGAGGACGCCCTAAGCGTGACCTTGCTGGATAAGTTTGTGCGTTTGTCCGTGGTCTCCACCACTGTCATTTCTGCACTGGGGGTCCAGTCGGTGCCGTACTGGTCGTACCAGCGGATCATGCCAACCGGATAACCCCCAGAGGCATTGCAGAATAATGTGACTTCCATTCCCTCCTGAAGGTCCTTCTCCGGAACTGAGCTCATGTCTGGTTTGGAATAAGTGGCTAGGTGGTGAAAAGAAAGGTCAATTAACATTAGACATTGCAAACTCAACTGTGTACCTACCGCATCCACCTGTTAAGTCATTCAGCCTGTTATCAGAAACAAAGTTCATTATGAACTAGTACCAAGCTTTAAACAGCCATTTAATATTAACCATAGCTGAACACAACACAATAGATCTTGAGAAGCTCATAAAATCTGACTTATTTCTGGCTTTTCTTTTGTTAGGCTCTCCATGGATCATGGCTATTGACTACAGTTCTTATATGAGATCCCCTTTTCTCTCCAGCTTTTTATAAATTCCTTTAAACTGGTTAAGTTTAGGAAACTTACCAGGAAATCAGACGATTTATAGGTATGGCTCATTGCCTTGCTAGCATTGGAATGGGGGGAGAATCAAGCATCAACCGTATGATGGATTTGAAAGAGGACTGGCATTGATAAAGTAGGTGTAAATTAAAGTTTGGGGTGTATAATTTTAGTATAAGTTGTAATTCGTATAAAGCAAGTTCTTATTTATAACTTAATTTTACCCCATACATGCAATCTCAAAATTGCAGCCGGGACAACAGGGAAAGAACCCTCATAGAACTTCACTGTGTGCACCACAGGAGAGCAAAGGCATTAATGTATGACTCTCAAAACAACATTCAAGTGAAAACAAGTATTTAATGTGTGAATGTAAAAGTGACCTGTCACAGACTCATTACATTTTTGCATTTACTGCAATCAAAGTACTTCAGTTGAATCCATCATCGACAGTTGTTCTGTAACCAGCACGGTGGTCAAAATGATTAAACATTAAAATCCAACCACATTGCCCCCTCCACCCATCAGGTATGCTTCCAAACAAGTAATTGGGTCAAACAGATTGGACCTGGGTCAGAGACATGGCCACAGCTCAGTCTCGACTCAAAAGGCAATATTAACACCTAAGGGCACTGGAGGTTTTAAAAAAGGTGCACATGGAGGTTCTAAAGTCTGTTTCCCTTTTCATTTCTCATCATATGAAATATAAAAATGTACATCACTATTATTTTATATACCCACCTGTGACAGAAAGGCTTACAACTGCTTTGGCATATCCACTGTCAGTTAGAACTTTGCATTCATATTTCCCTTCATCTTTCCACAATGTGTTTCTCACCAGAAAGGACACGTCTATGTTGCTGCCAGACATCTGTAACTGCTTAAAGGAGAATCGTGGATCTTCTCGGACACTAACTTTGTTATATCTAAACTTTATTAAAGGACGCTTCTCTCCTGGCCGCCACCATGATGCCGCTGTGACCGTCACGTTTTTCCCACCAGAATTCAGAAAGCATTTCAGTAAAGAGTCCTTGCCATGGACCCCATGGTTTTCATCCTGGCAATACAGGGAGACAAACTCTGCACAAATAAACAAGGCAACATCAGAAAAAGAGGGGAAAAAAATAAAAATAAAACAAGCCAGACAAACTGCACAGGACAAAAACAGGAGTGAAAGCAACTCTAAGTTAGACGAGTTAAAAAATAGTTTAATTATTAATCTATGAGCGAAGCCAATCTATGACTGAAACCGCGTCCAAACAATGAATGGTGATACGTGAGACATGAGCCTGTACGACACAACCAGTTTGTGAGCTTGAAATAGAGGAGGAGGAATGGCAATGGCCGTGCTGCCCTCGTCTCCCGTCGCCTTCTCCGGAGCTGTGGAGGTACGACGACAACACAACACAAACCCACCCATCAACTTGGGCCCACACAGAGCCAGGGACAAGCAGCCTGAGAATGGGGCACTTCTGTTGCCTTTCCAAAATGAGAACTGAACAGGTCTATGTATCACCTTACGTTACAATCAACGTATCCACCGCAACTGACAGAAGCGGAGAACAGGAGCATTAGTCGCAGGAATCAAAAAGCCCAATATTATAAATTAAGGCATGGAAGGCCCATTTATAAGGAGTAGGTGTAAAGTTAACCCTACAAACCGACACTTAGCATTGCAAACAGAGATAAATACAACGAAACAGCGAACCAATCTTTTACATAGCTATTACATCAGTACCCCAGAAGGTAACTCAATAAGAAAGAACGAGGACAGCCAAGAGCGTCAGGGGAACCACAGTTTTTTCTGAAGTGGTGTGCCAGGTGAGCAGTTGAATACGCTGATTACAAATGGGACAGATTTATATACGTATGGGAATGATCTGTCCCTGCACTGTCAGAAAATCATTATGTCCCCCCGAGACATTTTACTGCATTTATTTACTCAGATCAGCATATGAAAAGCATTTTGCAGCAGTGTGTTAGGCAGATCGCTGGCTATTACTAAGTTTGATGGAATTCGATAAGGATGTTGATAATAAAAAATAATCAGGATGAAAAGAGTTCCCTTTGCAGTGTAGCTAGATGAAGTGGGGGAAAAAAAAAAAAACTATTAACTTCAAGGCAGCTGGGAGATTGCATCACAGAAAGTGAAACCGATGGAGAAGATAAATCATTCTTACCTTTTTTCCGAAATTTAAGGTCAAATTCCGCCTCTCCTTCTTCCACACCATTGTTGTTTAACACTAAGCACCGATACTGAGGAGTGATGGAGGAAGCCTTAAGCGTGACCTTGCTGGATAAGTTTGTGCGTTTGTCCGTGGTCTCCACCACCATCATTTCTGCACTGCGGGTCCAGTTGGTGCCGTGCTGGTCGTACCAGTGGATCATGCCAACCGGGTAACCCCCAGAGGCATTGCAGAATAATGTGACTTCCATTCCCTCCTGAAGGTCCTTCTCCGGAACTGAGCTCATGTCTGGTTTGGAATAAGTGGCTAGATGGTGAAAAGAAAGGTCAATTAACATGACATTGCAAACTCAACTGTGTACCTACCGGGTCCACCTGTTAAGTCATTCAGCCTGTTATCAGAAACAAAGTTCATTATGAACTAGTACCAAGCTTTAAACGGCCATTTAATCTTAACCCTAGCTGAACACAACACAATAAATCTCGAGAAGCTCATAAAATCTGACTTATTTCTGGCTTTTCTTTCGTTAGGCTCTCCGTGGATCATGGCTATTGACTACAGTTCTTATACGAGATCCCCTTTTCTCTTCAGCTTTTTAAAAATTCCTTTAAAATGGTTTAGGAAACCATTTCCAGGAAATCAGACTTTATAGGTTTGGCTCATTGCCTCGGTAGCATTGGAATGGGAGACTTTGTGGGAATGGGAGAATCAAGCATCAACCGTATGATGGATTTGAAAGAGGACTGGCATTGAGAAAGTAGGTGTAAATTAAAGTTTGGGGTGTATAATTTTAGTAAAAGTTGTAATTCGTATAAAGTGTTTTTTTTTTATTTTTTTTTTATAACTTACCCCATACATGCAATCTCAAAATTGCAGCCGGGACAACAGGGAAAAGAACCCTCACAGAACTTTACTGTGTGCACCACAGGAGAACAAAGGCATTAATGTATGCCTCTCAAAACATTCAAGTGAAAACAATTATTTAATGTGTGAATGTAAAAGTGACCCGTCACAGACTCATTACATTGTTGCATTTACTGCAATCAATGTACTCCAGTTGAATCCATCAGACAGTTGTTCTGTAACCTGCTCGGTGGTCAAAATTATTAAACATTGAAATCCAACCACATTGCCCCCTCCACCCATCAGGTATGCTTCCAAACAAGTAAATGGGTCAAACAGATTGGACCTGGGTCAGAGACATGGCCACAGCTCAGTCTCGACTCAAAAGGCAATATTAACACCTAAGGGCCCTGGAGGTTTTAAAGAAGGTGCACATGGAGGATCTAAAGTCTGTTTCCCTTTTCATTTCTCATCATATGAAATATAAAAATGTACATCACTATTATATTTTATATACCCACCTGTGACAGAAAGGCTTACTGCTTTGGTATAAACTACTATGTAACCAGAGTCAGTTTCAACAACGCATTCATATTCCCCTTCGTCTGTCCTCACTGTGTTTCTCACCAGAAAGGACACGTCTATGTTGCTGTCAGACATCGGTAACTGCTTAAAGGAGAATCGTGGATCTTCCGGCTCTAGAACTTCGTTATTTCTAAATATTATTAAAGGAGGCTTCCCTCCTGGCCGCCACCATGATGCCGATATGAGCATCACGCTGTCCCCACGAGTATTCAGAAAGCATTTCAATAAAGAGTCCTTGCCAAGGACCCCATGGTTTTCATCCTGGCAATCCAGGGAGAGAAACTCTGCACAAATAAACAAGGCAACATCAGAAAACATGGAGGGGAGAGAGAGAGAGAGGGGGGGGGGGGGGGGGGGAGAGAAAAATAAAAATAAAAAAAATAAATAAAAAACAGGCCAGACAAACTGCACAGGACAAAAACACAAGTGAAAGCAATTCAACAAGTTAGACGAGTTTAAAAAAATAGTTTAATTATAAACCTATGAACGGAGCCAATCTATGACTGAAACCGCGTCCAAACAATGAACGGTGATACGTGAGACATGAGCCTGAACAACACGACCAGTTCGTGAGCTTGAAATAGGAGGAAATTTTACCTTGAAGCTTTTCATTTGATCAAATCATAAACATGCCAATACATCGCATATAATCCCAGAAGTCAGTACAATAATACACTTTACCTAAGAGGTAAATCACAACAGCTTTTTGAGTGGAGTTTGTAAGCACACTTGACAAAATCTGTGCTTTTCAATAAGCATCTGGGCAGATCATGTTAAGCAATGTTTACATTGAAAATATGCTCTGACTTTGGGCAAAAATTACAGTTACATTTTTAAACAAGTTCAAATACTCTGTATATAAGCAAATACTTCATAATTGTGTTATGTACACAGAAGTAATGCTAATACAAAATTTGGGAATGATTAGCTCTTCGTTTTAGTATCATTTATTTATTCAGAAAATTAACCGCTTCATTGTTACTGACAATAAAATGATCCGTCTGCCACTGTCTCCAGTTCACAGTTCAAAAACAAATGAAACTGTTCAAAGAATCTCAGAAATTCATGCATTCACTCAATTTAACGGATTTTTTTTAAAAACGTGATGACCAAAAAAAAAAAAAAAAAAAACGAAAACTTACCGTAAACAGACACTGCACACATGAATTCAGCATACAATACTACAGACAGGATCCAGATGACAGATGCCATTTTTCTCCTTTAATGCAAGACGAAAAGGAAAAACAAGTTATGGTATAACCGAGTAGCATTAACATAGCCATTGACTGAAAAGCATGTTGGATTTTCTTTTTTCCTCCATATTTGTATAGCTAGCAGTGAAAATAAATGTAATAAATAGCAAATAATTGGATGAAACTACTTTAGGACTTTTCAATTATGTAACTTTTACAATTGCACACACACAGATTTAGGTTATTCATGACTGTCAATAACATGAGTAATCTGTAAACAAACTTTGTTTAGCCCACACTGTGAACCCAGATTTTGTCTTTACAGAAACAAAGTGGCCATTACTTATTCCTCTAAAACATGTTTGGCAATCAACCTCTAAAACATGATTTAGAGGAAAGCATTCCCGTTACTAAATCAAATTAAATGGTTTGCAACATCTATGGCTAAATATTCAGTGCAATAATGATATTAGGCCGAGATTCCTCCGTATTACAGTAGTTTCTGCAGGGCGAGAAACCTGAACATGAGATTCTGCCAAACAGTAGGCATTGGCTTCTGATTGGTGTGTGAGGAGTTGCGCAACCTCAACACAGGGTAAATGTTGATTTATGAACATTACTTTGCTGTTGTTATATACGGCATGTTGCTGTTGATTTACGATAGGTTGTGAGAATCTTATGGTTAATGAAATCACAGCAATCCTTACTGTAATCTAATACATACCAGTCAGCAAGAAAACTTTAACTTTTCCTTGTAGCCTACGTTACGTTTTAAGCTGAAGGCCTTAAATGGCGCGTCACCATAGACTGTATAAAAAGAGCTTCGCAGACTTTTCACCACACAAATGTTCCCTGGGCATTATCTTCGCCCACTGCAGTCGGCCTCTGTCCAACACACAACTGAATCGCACACGTGATTGAAGTTCAGATAAAGAGCACCAACTAAAATACTGAAAATTACGTTCATGCCAGATATCTCGTTAGAATCTCCAAGCTATTAAAACAGAAACGATAAATTCATAATCATATTTCGAAGATATGACTAGCAAGTTGAAGTTTGCTCATTAAGAAAACATAGAAAATTCGATATTTCCCTTACCTTCATGCAAGTGAATTTAAGTAAATAAACAGCCAAGTCATTTCCGTGTTGCTGTGCAAAACGAACTGCTTGTTCGTGGCTTAGTTACTTTCGGTTTCATTTTTGTCACATCTTCCCGTCTCTAGTAATCGGGACTCGTTCAGCTCTGTTACGGCCGGCTCGAAGGGCCGCAACAAACAAAGTCCAGATCACCAAAAACCAGACAAACTGATCTAAAAACACAAACGCAGACATTTATTAATCTAAAACACAAACTAAAACAAACAAAAACCTCACAAGTTTCACAAAATAAGAGTCTTCACAAAAACCTACCAAACGCAAACCACACCAAAGAAACCCCAAAGAAGACCTCCCCAGCCTCATACTGCAGGACTTATATTAGGCCACAGGCAGCTGGAGGCAATCAAGCAATTAAGCATTTAGGTAGGCTATTACCTCCACCTGAACTACCCAGGCAAGCAAGGCTGGGGACGTAACAAGCACGTCCATATTTTTTTACCAATCAAATCTCCCCTTTTCTGCAGCACATGATTTAATTACATAGTTAATATTAAATGCAATTCATATTTAGATCATATATTGATTAATTTATATATAATAATTGAAGCCATTGTGACATATTATGAAATGACTTTAGCTGCTGTCTTTTGTGTGATTGTATTTGTATGCCTTCTTACTCCTAGCATGTTTCCAGTCCACCTGGATTATTGTTCAACTGACAGACACAGTGCTTGTGTGTGTACATTCCTGCATGTGTATGTGTGTGTTTGTCACACTGTCTACATATGGCCTGTGCTATCAGAGTGGATCTGCTGCAGCTGGTCTGGCACCTGCTCCCACCAGCACTGTAATCAATCCCTGTGCTGTCCTGCCTGTGATCACTCCCTGTGCTGCCCTGCCTGCTTTAGCTGATCCTCTGGCTCAATCCCCACAGAGACATAAGACTAGAGGCTATATTTTAACGATCTAAGCCAGTGGTGTCAAACTCGTTGCCATGGAGGGCCGTGTGTATGCAGGTTTTCATTCCAGCCTCAGATCTTGATTATATAATTAGTTAAATTATTTGCTGAATTGGGGATGCAGGTTTGTGCACAATGGTGACCCGACGTCTATGGTGACCCGCATTGTCTAAATAAAAATTTTCTTATATTCTGTGCTTCAATGCAGTTAAACGCATATGGCTGAATGAGTAATTGGCCCTCCATGGCAACGAGTTTGACACCACTGATCTAAGCGTACGGTCTAAAGCGCACGGCGCAAATGCATTTAGGGCGTGTCCAAATCCACTTTTGCTAGTTTAACGGTGGATAATCTGAGCGCAAAGTAAAGGCGCATGGTTCAAAGGGGTTGTCCTTAGTCTCCTAATTAATCGTAGGTGTGTTTTGGGCGTAACATGAGATAAACCCATCAGAGTGTCATCTCCCACTCCCTTTAAAAGCCAGGTGCGCTTGCACCTTGGCGGATTGCTATTATAATGGTGGATTTGCCAAGTAGTAAAAAAGAACGTTTCTCTGCAGAGGAAATGGATCTGTTCGATTAGCTAATTCTAATATTATCTCATAAGAAACACGTTTTCAATGTACAAAAATGCCAAGTTACTCACACATACAAGACATTCTATAACTCATTCATTCAGACTGCCAAAATCCAGGCCTGCCATTAAAAGTATTGATATCAAAATGACGCCAGGTTACGGTACTACAAACAATATAGGCAATCTTGCCTCACCGAAATTACATAAGATGTATTACAAAGCAATGCTACCCAATATTTCGGTGTGTCTTGTATGTGTGAGTAACTTGGCATTTTTGTACGTTGAAAACGTGTTTTTTATGAGATACACTTTATTTCAATTGTACAAGTCATTACAAACAATTACATAAACAAGAAAATCTAAATACATTAGGTAAGGCATCTTCTATATTAAAAGTCCAGAGTTTCCCAAAGATTTGCATTGCCATGCTTGATGTCAATTGTCCTTCGACGTTTTAGTTCTGTTAAAATGTTCTTGCATACAGATTCACTTGACACGTAGATATAATCAATTGTCATTTTACTTCGCGTTTTCCATATGTGCTCATTCACTAGACATATTAACCAGTATAAATCTTTAAGTTTATCATCAATGTGATATATTATTCTATAAAATACAGTTTCTGGTGTAATTGAAATTACAAATGGTGTAATTTGTTCCCATATTTTTTCAGATCGACTGCATTCAATCAACAGATGCTCCAAAGTTTCATCTGCATCACAATCAGGCATTGAGCAGGATTTCGTTGTAACAAAGCAACTCCATTTTACAACAGCTCTCACTGGCAATCTCCTCACTGATATTAGCCAGGCTTTATCTCTCATACTTTCAGAAATGTTTTTGCTCCATATACGTGCGACCATTCTTTCACATTCTAAATTACTTAGATATCTACTTTAGAACTCCACATACAGTTCATTAATTAATAAATTATATATGACCTTATTCTCAGAATGGCACCAGTCAATATTTAAATGTTTAAACATGTCTATAAAATCACCATACATAAGTTTAAAATAAGGTTGTCTGGTTCTCCCTTTCCTTTTTTTTTTTCCAGTTAGTAATGTTACCGATCCAGCTAATTTGTCTGTTTATTCCACCTGCCACAATCTTACACATTGCTATTTTTAATTTGATACTTACGTCTATTGCTCCCAAACCTCCTAATTTTCTGGGTTTAAATAACAATTCTCTCCGAGTAACTTCTCTATTCGTTCCTCATATTAATTTACAACACTCTTTACTTATCTTCGTTATATATTTTTCTGTTGGTGGAAACACTGAACTTAAAAACAATTTTTGACAGGATTAACAAGTTACATATACCTATGCTAGACCTAAAGCTTGTGTTTCTACCAGACCACTTTAGAACTTCATCTTTGACTTGTTTTTCTTTTATTTGCCAATTTGATTCACAACAATCAGTATTACTAATATGGATACCTAATACTTTAATTTCTTCTTTTACATTTATATGTATAGGAAACTGTTTACTTAAATTCCCAATCCAGACAGCTTCTGATTTATGATGGTTTAAAACCGCTCCGGATATTTATATGCTTAAGAATAGGAATCACCTTTATTTCATCTGTGGATAACAGACCCTGGACGCCATGCACGTCCAGCAATTCAATTGTTCTGAAAGAGAACATTGACCCTTGTTGTTCCAATATAAAACATCCTTACACAATACAAAACCACCAAGACATGCCACAGACAGACACACACATACGCAATCCATGTGCAAGCTTTGAATGGCATATATGTATGTATACATGTTCACCTATTGCAGGTGTTGCTAGCATCACATCCACAACAGAATGTCTCAGCCCTCAAATGAGCATGGGATAGACCAGCACAGTCTGTGTGGCGCCACCCTTTACATTTGCAGCATTGCACCCATTCAATGGTCTGCACGTCTGGATACAGCAGCCTGACAAAACAAAAACAGTTACAATATTTACATGCAGGCTTGAATAGGAAGATCTAAAAGGAGACTAAAAAGGAGCTGTTTGCATGTTTGTACCCTGTGAACAAAATGGGATAATTTGACATTCACAGCAAGGCCTTTGGTGGAATGGGCCACAAAGTCATCGGTGAGGGGATGGGCAGAGACACTGGTGAAGGAGGGGGCAAAAAGAGATGGGTGGAGCAGCAGTTGTGGTGGGGGCCACAGAGGTCTTGGTGATTTGCTCTGAGAGTGAGGGAGGAAGGTATCTACTCTGAGAAGAGAATAGTCAATAGCCAGCACCTCTTGTTATCATTATAATTAGCAGTTTGAGATTCTGTCACTAGAAATAATCCTTTTAAAAACAGACTATATATAGGAATTATTGGCGCCATGTAAAACTCGTTACTATGGGTTGCAATTTAAGTGCATAAAGATGGCAGAGACTGTACAAAAAGGCTATTTTGTTGGTTAATAAAAGTATACCCACCGCTTCCCTGTGTCTTCTGAGCACTGATAAGCACAAACTTTGAGATCGCTTGCCATACAGTCCTTCTGGCTTGACTTCGCTGAAATGGCAGCCTACAGAGACATACAGTTAGGAAATTATGCCATGTTTGTAATCCATTGATAACTAGCATCGTTTATCTCTACAAATTAGCTTGAGACCCTTCTCACACTTACAGTAGGAGACCACGTAAGAATTCTGACCCTGCCAGAATGGAGTATTGGCGTGATGGGAGCATTGGGGGTAATTATCAATGACAGAGTTGTTGCTCATTTACCATCTCACATTGTACCTGCATGATTGACAAGGCATAACATTTCACATCCTTTCTAAACTAAATGCTCAAGAGTTGTTATGCCTTGTGGTACCAGGGCTACACTGGCTTTGGAATCCCAATTAATACCTGCATTTAGTAGCATTTACACAGAACACTGACCTGACCGACTTCTGTAGACTTCCGTTTTTTCAGTCTGAAGACAGGCACATGATGACCTTCCAGGACAGCTTTGGACTCCTCTGTCCAGTGGGCAAAAAGTTTGCCATAGCTTGAGAATGAACAAGGAAAAAAGTTCCAATACTGTGTACATCTCCCATGTCACGTAACGGGTAGGGGGGACCCAAACGCAGAGGGGAAAAAACACAAACTCAAAAAGGGAAAATTAACAAAGACTTTACTTGCATGACAGGGGACAAAAAAAAAAAAAAAACAGGAAACCAAAAGGCCACGCAGGGCACTACCAAAAAACACAAAACAGAAAACTCAATTCAAAACACACACAGAGCAGAACACAGGTAGGACAGAAACCAGGCAGGAACTAACAGGCAGAAACACACAGGCGGAAACAGTCACACACACAAGCAGGCAGATACATGCAAGTCAAACAAACACAAGGAACCAGCACCCGAGTCAAGGGAACAAAGAACTTAAATAGACAGGGGGTAACAAGACACAGGTGAACTCAAAAAACAATCAACCCAGAAAAGGAGGGGATAACAAGACACAGGTGGGAACAATGATAGAATAACGAGACAATACAATTAACAGGGGGGAGCAGGACACAACAGAAGTGCCGCCATCTGGCGGCCCAACAAGGGAAACACAGACAGGAAAACACAGAACCATGACATCCCATCCTTAATGTAGATTTATGAAGACACAAGTAAATCATACCTGTCCAGTTGAAAGTTCTCCATTAGAAGGAGGCGCCACCATTTTCGTAAAGAGGGGGCACATCAAACTAAAAAAAAAGAAAGAAAAATGAGTAATGGAAATTGAAATACGTAATATGCCACCTTTGAAAATGGCTTGACAGATGGTGATACCTGTAGTATTAATTTGATCACAAATCAAAAAGTTACTTATTATGGCGTAATCAAAAGGGGCATCCAGTGCCACGTACAAGGCAGACTGCAAATGAAAAATTTTTTAATTTTATTGAGGTTTTTTTTAATGACTGAATCTAAAAATTCAAACGATAGAATGCATCTCACCAACATGAAGATTCCACAGTCACATCCAAAGTCTTGAGTTGAAAACCCCTGGAATATTACAAGGGAAAATAAGATTGTATTTCTTTCATGAAAACCACCTTTACACCACTAATAATGACAATACGTTCATACATCAAGTAATACCTCCAAGTCAAAGCCAGTTTGTTCCAACCAGTCCCCTGGGCTTATACTCTTAGCAAGATCCCTGTTGATTTAAGAAGCACAAAGTAATGTTAAATACACAGGATTCTAGGCATCACCGTCAAGAGCAGTTAAAAAAAATGTTGAGAAAGCTGATCTTGCAAAATTTTGGCAATGATTCAGCATACTAAAGGCTGACAATTTAAACCAGAGGTGTCGGACTAAATTCCCAGGTGACCATAGTGTCCGCAGATTTCTGTGGTTTCCTTTCAATCAGCTGCCAGTTAAGGCCCTGAGAACAGTTTGTGTGGATTCTTAAGGCAATCAGTGACTTAAATTAACCATTAATGCCAAGAACACTCAAATAACCAGCAGACACTGCAGCCCTCCAGGACTGGAGTTTGACACCTGAGATTTAAACAGAGTTCTCTCAAAATAACAAAAGGTTGGCACAGCAACAACTTATGAAATTGCCAATATTATACTTCATACTGATTGTTTTTAAGATCCTCAATGATTTGTTTGTTGTCCAATCTAATCCAAAAAAGGCTGCTGTGAGTGTAGGTTTTTGTTTCAGCTCTAAGACAGCTGATTCTTCTCATTAACTAATCATGGTCTTCAATCAGGCCCTTGGTAAGTACACCCTGCTTTAAGTGAAAGGGTCTTGGCACAACCTTACAACTTATCGAGAACCCCTGACAGCACACTTCACACACAGGCCATAAGAACATAGCCTTGTTAATATGAACAGAGTAAATGTGCATTCACATGCTCATAGTGGGTCAACAGGTTTCCTATTTTATTCAAGTCAAATGGACAAGTTGGTGAAAAATTTGCACACTGATTTTTCAGAGAAATGTCACTATCTGGGAAACAGGCACTTCCAACAAACATGTGAATGCACTACAGCTCTGGAAGAAAATGGAGACAACCACACATATTGATTGTTCAACTCTTCCTAAGCAAAGACAGAAGAGTTTTTTATTATTAATTTATCAGTATAAACTTTTAATTTGCATTATTCAATGCATTACATTTGATGTACTATATTTAATATTTTGACTAGTTCTCATCTGAAAATAAATGTTCTGAATGACATTTATTTAGAATTAAAATCAAATGTGGTCAATAGTTCATGAAAGAATGTAAAATGTTAGATTTTATGCAGGCAAATACCCATAAACTGTTAAGCTGAAAATTTGATGTGGAGTCTTACTTTTTTTTCCCCAAGAGGTGTATATATAAGACCATAAGAACATGATCTGGCATGCACAAACCTTGAACACCGAACAGGTCATAGAACGTTCCTGTCCGTAACAGAACTCGGAAATCAATTACAAACTTGTGACCTCAAGAGAGATGCGTATCGCTGGCCACCAAATCCAGATTTTCTCTGAGCGCATAGCCTGAGTCGAGAAAAAATTTCTTTTTGAACGGGCTTAAAGACCTAGAAGAGAGTCACTCTGGAGTTTTAGCAAGCATTACATTCAAAATGCAAAGTGATTATTTGAAACAGCAAGCAATCACAGGTTACAAAAAAAATAATAAAATAAATTTGGCAAAGTAGCCACAGCGGCAGTCCTCGTGGATGCAGAAAATTGCACTACAAGTGACATTTGTAATAGTACTTACACACAACTGGTGCCCAGGTGTCCACAGAGGGAAGAGAAGTGCATCCTTCCACTGAGCGTCGCTCTGATATGGGTGAAATATACAGTATACAACAGTCTGACCAAAGTTCTGAAAACGACGCATCAGAATCACTTTTATGGAAGTAAGGGATGGAATGCTTACAGGAAGGCTTATCACTGGATCACAGTTGCTTGGAGGTAGCCAAGTTGGGGTGACATACAAATCCTCAATGTAAATGCTCTTCCCCTAAAAAGTGGTACATGCAAACTTTGAAACACCATAACAGAAACTAAAAAGGGAAAATAATTCAGATTCAGTAGCACATGCTATACCTTTGACTGAGCGATTTTCTCTATCAGCTCAAAAGTAGCCATTACCCACCTGAAAAGTAAATAGCCTAATGTTAATGACCACTTCTTCGAACTGCAAATATGCCATTTGTTTCATCCACACACACACATTAAATGTGAAGTCTTTGTAATGTCTCTTGAAATATTGAAGTATATGGGTCTTCTCACATAAAGAGCAGTGATAATGAGCCTCAGTCCTGCATGGCAACCTGCATTGGCAGATGTATTTGTCTAAAAGATAGAAACAGGATTAATGCTTAATGGCAATGATACATGGCATCCATTGTCACGTTGATACATTTTCTCCAATTTAAAAACTATTGCCTTAATTCCAATGAAAACAAAATAAAAAGGGGTAGGAAGCAAAGTATAAAGATATATGCATAAGTCTATGACAAACTGTGTTCTAGAGCATATTCCCAATTTATCCACCCAGATATAACTTTTGATTAACAATGTTGTACATTTTAAACTTTCTAATAAAATTCCAGTTGTACAAATTCTGTTGTAGTCATCTGAATGCTACCTTTTCAGCATACAAAGGACAGCAGAATTGGTGTCATTTCAAATCGATAGGAATATGGGTTTAACATCAGCATACCTTTGAAATGCACTGCATTTTTTGCATGGGCTTCCACATGCCTCTGAATATTTGCCTTCTTCGATGGTTTGTAGGTTGGGCACAGTGGGCAGTGGAATAAACGCTGGCAGCACGTGTTGCATTCTTTCATATGGCGGAGATCAGCTTTCCAGATGGATGTATGCATCTAAAACATACAGATTTAAATGTTATTTCCAGTAACATTTGTGTGTTCCAAATTGCAATTAAAAGGACAGTGGTCATGATTTCACTTCATAGCAAGGGGTTACTAATTTGTTTAGATAGTAAAAATACACCTTCTAGCTTTTAAATTTGGATTAAAAGCACTAATTCCTAACCAGGGGTATATGCACCCCCCAACGACTACATATGACAATCAAAGATATTGGGAAACTATTGCAGAATAAATTTCAGGATATTGCTTCCAACTAGTGTATCGCCAAACAATGGCACTGTGGTGCAACAAACAAATAGCCAATGTAAACAAAGAAAACGGTTTAAGGAAACATGATTTTGGCATCATAAATGGATGACCACTTATAAGGGCGTTAAAGGTTTTCGGGGGAAAGGCTGTAAAATCCATATACAGAACATCTAGTTAAACTTATGATAGTCTTTAACATGTCATATATTCGCCCTCATTCAATAATAATTTGCGCAAGCGACACCGAGTAGCAATGACCAAGGCTAACAAAGTTTCTACAGACAGTATCCCCTCACCAAACCATTACAATAGCTTCCTTGTTAATATGTTATATTTTAATTATTGAAAGTATTAAAACACTGACATATCTCGGCTTTAGCTTCATATGTTCAAGAAACCTACCTCCATCAATTTCGCTTTAAAAAGTTCCGTTGTTCACACCGTTCTCTTCTCGTCGCAGAACTGAAAGAACTTGACTCCAGCGAACTGCTTTGAATGTGTGAGTAACTTGGCATTTGTGTACATGTGTTGAAAACATGTTTATCCTGACATCAAACCAATCGCATTCTAGCGAATCTGATTCACTAGGCTAAATGCGTTATAGGGGCAGCTAGGTGAACATACCCAAACGGGATTTACTAGGGGTTATTCCCACTGTGCCCGTGGGGGGGAGGCTTTCCGTTTCGTTGTTTTTAACTTTGTGAGTAATCCACCCCAAACAAACATGAGCTGACTTTAAACGGGATAAATGATCTTCCGGGTTTTTGTTTTTGGTTTAATTTTTCAAACATCAAAGAACAAACAAAAAAAAAACCTATCCTTAAATGAAAAAAATATATTTTATATAATAATATTAATATATATATAATATTATATATTATAATATAATTTTCATTTTAAATGACTCACGCAAGAATTTGATGGAGAGACTCCAAACTGGCAGCCCAGTTAGAGGGGAGAACAGCCTAACGCATCTCAGATACAAGCGCATTTTCACGCCTATGCTTAAAATGTGACGTGCTTAAAGAATGTGACGCTTTCCAAATGTGCACCTGTTCAGAGCTGAATGGCCTAGCATATTGGGGTCAGCCTTCTGTGGTTAGCAATGCCTATCCCATTGGTTCGGAAAAGAGATACCTACTATACCTCAGATTTGTTTTCATGTTTTTTTACTTGCCACTTTTTGTTTGTTTTGTTTTTTTGTGTGCGTATGTTTCCAGCACCCACCATTCCCCC
>NW_026986450.1:0-26884 GCF_018555375.3 Anguilla rostrata
TTCGAAAGTGTCCACCCACAAGTTTGGATAGAAGAACTTACATGGACTCCTTTATCCTACACATCTCAAGCAAAATGTTTTAAAGTCATAAAACCATATCCCACTAGATCAGTTATTCATGAATTTATAATTCACCTGAAATTATTTACTGTGGACTCCTTAGCTCTTTCATAAATTAGCTCATTGGAAATGCTGGTATTTGTATACATTGAGAATAGCTTGCATTCACTGACACAATGAGACAGTTACTTTTTCTGACCAAGATGATGATGTACAGCTCAAACTACATGGAGTCAGTACTGGCCACTTCAATATGAAATGAATGCATCAGAATTTTTGGAATGTAAAAATGAAAACTGAGCTTTAGCCTGTGTAAGCCTTTGCTTTAGATTTGTTTGTATTTCCATTAAACCCTTTCAGTTTTGGCTGCTGTGTTTCATCATGAGCAGGTCAGAGCTGTCCATGTTGGCTCTCTCTGATTGACATGTGGAAGGGTAGCCAGGCAGCACTTATCCAGCATCCCAACATGCTCCTTTGCAAGATCACATTTTTCAAGATGCTTTTATTGCACATAGCTGATGAGTTTGTTCATCATTCCATTTGAGCAGAATATGAACAAGGCAGTAAGTCTGCACTGGCTGCTTTTTCACTACTACTCATTTCATACTGCTTTTATTACTACTCAAACTTTTTTTTAAAATTTTAACAAAATATTTTTTTTGACCTTTTTATATATATAGTTTTTAGATATTTGGATGCTATATCTTGGAGAATTATACTGCTTTTGATAGACAAGATTTTATAAAAATTAAATATGATATTTAGCTAAAATGCTCACAATGTATTTCTTAGCCTTCTTAAGCAATACCAGTTTTTTTTAACAGCTGTATGTCAATAAGACATTTTTAAATAAAGCTTAAAGACTGATTAAACTTTGTTTTCTCATTTCCTTTTATTTCTATTCTACATTAACGTATTTGTTCATTCATTTGAAAATATGCAGGGATAGGTATAGTACACAGATTAGATTGTTTGCAGATTTATGACACTGAAATAGAGGAAGAGAAACAGAACAGCAGCCATAGCACCCTGCTCCTGCTGAATGGCTGAAGCTTTGGGTGGGAGACCACAGGGAAAAAATAAATTTCTTAAAACTAAACCAAAATTATTTTAATTGCCGTTCTAGGAATCCCTCCCTCTCCGTCCCATCCCTCTGGGCATATCTCTTTATCCTCACGGATCGTACTTTCTCCATTTTATTTTATAGTCGTTCCCCTCAATTAATTCTCAGTGAACACTCCGGCATCTCTGGCGGTTTATATTCAATTCCGTGCTCAACATTCCACGCGCGCTCGCCCGGTTCGACTCGCTACTCCTGCCGTTCCAGCCCAATAAAGCTAGAAGACAGCGCTACTCTTGTTTATTCTGATCATTATTTGCAGCATTTCATGGGACAAATTCTCTTGACCTGCTTTAATACTGAGCTTGCCAACAGAAGCCTGGTTTTGTCCCAATGGTCAGCATTTCCACATGTTCACTGTACTGGGATTTTTACTGACACCTAGTGGTGAAAATATGCAAAACCTTAACAACACCAACACGTCCTGCCTGCATCTCCCATTCCCAGTCACAGGGATATTGCCCCAACTGTCCCAATCTCACTCCACACTCTATTGCCCCAATGCTGTAATACAGATGTTCTCATCTTATCCCTTTTGAAAATGTAATAATCTTTATTTAATCAAACAGTTAAGTGAGTTCTCTTTTGCAGTGACAACCTGGGGAATCAGCGTGTGGGGAATTAAAGGTGTGTAATCACTCAGATGTAGAGGATGAGTTGGTGGTCAGATGTATGTGGTACCTGGACCTCCAGGTGAGAGAGACACCTGTGGCCAATGATCATACCACCACTGTCTGTGTTAATGTGTGGCTTTTGTCATTTAACTATACCCTCCTACAAGACAGAACAGAAGGTAGGAGAGCAATGAGAGGCCACTAATTAAATAAATAAACTGCACCGATGAATAACCTTAAACTCGTCTCTCCTGGTTTTAATGTTTAAGTCTCTATGTCTATGTGATATGTCCTGCTGTAGGCTGCCCTGTCTTGGCTGATGCAGTACCTACCGGTGTCCAGACGAGGTCAGCAGAGGTCATGTTTCACTGTCAGCCAAAACTAAGAGCAAGTGGGGTGAAAAAAAAAGACTGAAACAATAATTATAAGAAGATTCCCAGTGTGAAAACATCATAGGTGGAACCAGTCCACAGAGGAAGAGCCCATCCTCCACTGACTAGCTTGCTATCAATAGTTAAAGATGAGCTAAATGGCAATAGGGAGCTAATGGGGAATCTGTCAAAGCGAATAATCAGTGTTTGGGCAGATTATTGCCTGCGGTATTAAACTATGGTGAAATAGACTGCCCGTGTATATTAATTTAATACATGGTTCAGAAGAACGAGGTCACTCATCCAGGCCTCCAGATGATAGGGGTTTGACCCCGGAGAGGTTCAACTCTGGAGCAAAATGCAGTGTGAATATTCCCTTTCCTCTGACATCATGCTTGAGTCACCGAGTCCTCCTGCTGTTTCTCTCATCTGTGCGGTTGGGGAGAGTGGGGAGAGGGGGAGGGTTGTCTGGGGAGAGGATTGACTAATCTGTTTGAGAACTCCATCTTGAAAGAATTGCTGGGACACATGTGGTACCCCCACACAGTGAGGAAGATGATGAGGGAGGCAAAGAAGAGCCCAATGATCACAGTTTGAGTTTAGTTGCATTTTGAGGTCAACAAGTCTCATAATCAACCACAAAAGATACCAACAAGCTCCCTCTCCTAAACACTGTTTAAAGATATTGTGTTGAAACACAATATCTGAAACTTACAAGTGGAACCCCAAAGTGGATGCTGTAACTGTATTTGAACTCCTAAATAAGTATAAATATTAACTGAAATATATTTTACACACGGAGTATGTTGCCTTAGGTGTACTTTCTGAGAGAAATCAGCATGACTCTGATAGGCCCACATGACCTAACCTGACCTTTAACTGTGACACTGAGGAGCTTGCAGAGGGACTTCAACCCCCTCCAGTATCGCAGAGTATCCGAACGTAAACACAGCTGCCGGAAGTTGTACTGGTTATCGTGTACGTCTCATTCATCTACATTTGAGTGCCAAGCTTCTCTCTCCTCTGCAGAGGAGCTGCGGGTAAGAGACGCTCGCGTGGTTTCTGTGCTTTGATCACGCGCTTGCGTGGGAAGCAAAGCTAGCCTTCATAAATGATAAATGATGCTTGTAATCCTACTCATGTTAGCTAGCAAGCAAATATCAAGAAATCAAGCTTGTTCTAATGAAAAACGTTTCAGTTAAAAATTAATAATACACGAATTACTTTCTAGCCAGCTTTTCAGGTTAAAATTATTGTGGTTATGTTCAGTTTAATTCGTTCAAAATCAAAACACGACTTGGAAGAAAACATTGGTAGGTAGCTAACAAGCAAAGCTAGCCTTACAATCAAGGTTATTTGATGCTTACAATCCTACTCAAGTTAGCTAGAAATGCATTTATTACTTTCTAGCCAGCTTGCCAGGTTAAAATTAACTGTGGCAATTCCTTATGACAATTAATAATTTTCCACCACGTAAGCAATTCAGTTCATGTGAACCTAACGTTGATACACACTCCTCCCTTGAGCGTCTAGCAGCCTAACTATCGAGATTCTAAGTAACTGGAGATAAAACTTTTTTTGTACTCCACGTAGACCATAAATCCTTGAATATAAAAACGACTCTTTGAAATCGGTTTAGAAATGTAAACGTTATAGTGCAGAAAAACCGCATCTCCCCCGTTTACTTGTATTTGTTTACAGGCCAGTCTTGCCTGGACCAATATGGCAGCGACGTTACGTACGATCCAAAGGCCAATGCGGCGTCTATGTATATATGTCTATGGCACAAACTGTAGCACGATGTGTTCTGAAACAAGACTGCATTTGCTTAACAAGGCCGAAAACCATAGACAGACTTTTGGAGGCTCTCAGCACGAGCTCAACAGATCCTCACCGTAGTTTTAAACTATATGGTCAATATTTACGTAGGGCCTGTTTTCTTAAAAGCACTATCGTTTTAGAAACGACTGTAGTTGTGATGAAGTATTAAACAGTTAGTGCTTTATGTCAAATAACTGCACTGAACTTCTTCGGAAACGTGTAGTCTGCAGCCTTTTCTTCATTTTCCTTTCACTGGTCGGGCCAAACGGCTCTCAGCTTTTCTTTACCCAATGACGTCATTACTGTTCGACGGCGGTAAAGTTGAACAAGACTTCCGTGAAAGCTGTGAGTACAGCTCCGTGAAGCTAGTGTCAAAATATAATGAATTCTTTCATTATGTATTTTGCAACGATACAAGTAATCGATGTCCACTGATCCGTAAGTATTTCAGCAAATATTTCTTTGTGGTGAAACTTCACGTTTGCCGTCGTGGTGAAGGATAATGAGGATAAAATGCGTACTGCTGAAGTTAGCTTGTTGAATTTAAGTTGTCCTTGACAATAACTCAGCTGGAACGGTTATTAGCTGAAATGTTAGCCACCTTTCTTTTATTTTAAAGAAAAATGTGACGCAATGTGATGTATTTTGAATGTCTGCCAAGTGGCTATAAATATTTATTTTTCCATACGTAGGATTTTTGGGTGTAAATATAAAAGCTATTGTAGCTCATTCATTAAGCATTGTGACGAAGCACACAGATTGTTATCTGCCAAATATCTGAGAGTAATAGAGAAGCTGATTAATTGATTAAATCCGCTGAATTGGTAACGTCCGTCGGTACGATGCTTATGTTAATCATTGGAAAGATGCAACGGTATGATGAACAGTGCGGCGAGCGGAATAATGCGCGTGCTGTGCGTCAGTGCGCTGCAGGGGAGCTGAACGGGGAGTGGCCACTCAGTCTGAATGCTGCGGGCCCAGCTTGGACTCCTCACGAGGAAGAGCTGCACGTGGAGGATGAAGGATTTGAAGATGTGGAGGACGAGAAGGACCCAACGGCCCATCATCCTATCATCCTGCAGCGCCATCAGGTAAATCACCCACCCACCCTGCAGCCATGAGGCCTGTCCCCAGTACCCCCACCAAACAGAGCACTCCTCCCGAGTCTGCCACTGCTGCTCCACCTGGGACAGACCCTCAGGTGAGATTTCACTGTTAACACACAGCACTGGCTTTGTGTGTTAAATGTTTCTCTATGAACCCATAGAAGTCTTATATTTTGTTAAATATTGCAGTATTAACAAATGTCTTCTTGTAGAACTTACATTTCTCCATGGAAAGAAAAACTAAAATCTTCATTTTTCCTGTTAAAATGAGTGTAGAGGTGTTACAGCCTGGTTCAAAGCCGTAACAAGTCCAATTACCCAAAAACAGTCAAAAAGCTGATTTAAAAGCACAAACCCAGACATTTATTAGAACAAACTCATCACAAACTAAACGAAGGAAAACCCACAAAGTTCAAACAAAACGATCTTCACAAAAACTACAAACCCAAAACCACAAATCAAACCACACACAAAAGAAACACAAAAGACAATCTCAAAGAAAGACTCCCAAACCACAAACACAAAAGTCCCCAAAAGAAACTGTCCCCTGCCTCATACTACTGGGCTTATATTGGGCCACAGGCAGGTGGAGGCAATCAAGCGATTAGGCAGTTAGGTAATTACCTCCACCTGCCCTACCCAGACCATCAGAGGCAGGGGACGTAACAAGCGGTTGGTCAGTCTGCTGGGTTGCCCACCTTGTTACTTTTTTGTTTGACCATCGTCATAATTATTATTTTTAAACCTTTAATAAAAATGCGTATTTTCACTAAAATTCAGTCTTTTGCTGTGTTATTACATCCTATTTTCATGTCTTTTATTTACTTTATGTATTTGCATTTACACTGAAAATGTATCAGGAATACAGACCTGCCAACCTGCACGCATTTTGTGTACCAACCACGCAATTCTTGGTTAAAGTACGCATGTACGAAATGCTAAAAATATATATATATATATATATTATTCTAATTTAATTACGGAAAACAATAAATCAATAGAAAACAATAGCGTACATTTATTCGGTATTTAAACTACATCCCTCGGATTGGACCACATGCGACCTTGTGCTTGTGGTTCTGTAACCCCTCCGACTACTCAGCGTCCACTGATACACAGCGGTACTTCATTATCCACCGAGGCGTAACGCTGCATTGCTGAGGTAAAATGAGAAGTGAGAGAGTAATAATCAAGCACAAAAATGTTACCGTGATGTTAACATATAAAACGTTAAAACGTTGGGTAACTTTACGTGATGATGCATTTCAAGAGGTATATCCTAATGAGATAAATTTGTGTATATAGTTAGCCGTAGTAGTAGCTCGCATACGATCTAGCCTCGTTACGAGACGGCTACGGTGTGAATAACTGATGGAATTATTTAGCTGCTGCAACTCAAACGCCACGGAGACTCCCTGTTCTAACTTTGAATCGCGCACACTCTGTTGGAGCAAAATATCAGGAGCAATGGCCGTGCCTCCGCCCCGCAAAACTTCCGCACCATGCATTTTGCATATTGGGCATTTATGATTTTGACATTAGCCACCAAGGAGCTTCATGTAATAATTTAGTTAAACCTCTAGTTACAAAGGCCTACAGTCCTAGATAATTTTTCAATTGAATACTTTTTTCATTAGCCCTATATGATGTGTGCCTATATAAGCTGATTCAATTATTTAATTATTAAATAAAAATGGAAATCATGAACAGAAACTTGGTTTTATTCATGACTGACTGTTTTACATCGCAACATAAGTTTTTTTTTTTTTTTTTTTACATTACAACATAAGTTTCTGTAAATACTTGAAAATTAAAACATATGTTACATTATACAAAATTATACATATATATAAATTATTTCCATTTTTATTAAATAATTAAATGCAATTCACTTATGGTTATCAGTTTGTATAAGCACACATCATATAATGAAATATTAATCATGAAAAAAATTGTTTTAAGCAGGTGTACTCAAACTTTTGACTTGCAAGTATATCATAATATAGCCCAGTGGAGTGCAAGTGATATTTTGGAATCAGGTCAAATTATACAATTTTGCCTGATCACTTCTACAGTCAAAACTAGAATTATGAAGAAAGGCTTATGTATGTGTGTGTGTGTGTGTGTGTGTGTGTGTGTGTCTTGCAGACTGTCATGTGCAAAGCGAAGTGGTGCGAAAGCATGTGAACTAAGCATTACACTGACTATTGTGGTACTCAAAATATATTGCCAAAAGGTTGGCAGGTCTGGGAATATTATCATTTTTTAAACAAAATGCATCAGGGCTTTGCTGCATAGGGTTTCAGACTGCACTTAGAAGTGTTATATTTTGTTAAATATTGCAGTATTAACAAATGTCTTGTTGTAGAACTTACATTTCTCCATGGAAAGAAAAACTAAAATCCTTATTTCTCTTGTTAAAATGAGTGTAGAGGGTTGGTCAGTCTGCTGGGTTGCCCACCTTGTTACTTTTTTGTTTGACCATCATTGTCATAATTATTCTTTTTAAACCTTTAATAAAAATGCATATTTTCACTAAAATTCAGTCTTTTGCTGTGTTATTACATCCTATTTTCATGTCTTTTATTTGCTTTATGCATTTGCATTTACACTGAAAATGTATCAGGAATACAGACCTGCCAACCTGCACGCATTTTGTGTACCAACCACGCAATTCTTAGTTAAAGTACGCATGTACGAAATGCCAACTGAAACTACGCAAAATATATATATATATATATATTATTCTAATTTAATTACGGAAAACAATAAATCAATAGAAAACAATACCTTACATTTATTCGGTATTTAAACTACATCCCTCGGACTGGACCAGATGCGACCTTGTGCTTGTGGTTCTGTTACCCCTCCGACTACCTCAGCGTCCACTGATACACAGCGGTACTTCATTATCCACCGAGACGTAACGCTGCATTGCTGAGGTAAAATGAGAAGTGAGAGAGTAATAATCAAGCACAAAAATGTCACCGTAATGTTAACATATAAAACGTTAAAACGTTGGGTAACTTTACGTGATGATGCATTTCAAGAGGTATATCCTAATGAGATAAATTTGTGTATATAGTTAGCCGTAGTAGTAGCTCGCATACGATTTAGCCTCGTTACGAGACGGCTACGGTGTGAATAACTGATGGAATTATTTAGCTGCTGCAACTCAAACGCCACGGAGACTCCCTGTTCTAACTTTGAATCGCGCACACTCTGTTGGAGCAAAATATCAAGAGCAATGGCCGTGCCTCCGCCCCGCAAAACTTCCGCACCATGCATTTTGCATATTGGGCATTTATGATTTTGACAGTAGCCACCAAGGAGCTTCATGTAATAATTTAGTTAAACCTCTAGTTACAAAAGCCTACAGCCCTAGATAATTTTTCAGTTGAATACTTTTTTCATTAGCCCTATATGATGTGTGCCTATATAAGCTGATTCATTTATTTAATTATTAAATAAAAATGGAAATCATGAACAGAAACTTATTCATGACTGACAGTGTTTTACATCGCAGTGTTTTTACATTACAACATAAGTTTCTGTAAATACTTGAAAATTAAAACATGTTACATTATACAAAATTATACAAAATAAATTATTTCCATTTTTATTAAATAGTTAAATGCAATTCACTTATGTTTATCATATAATGAAATATTAATCATGAAAAAAATGGTTTTAAGCAGGTGTACTCAAACTTTTGACTTGCAAGTATATCATAATATAGCCCAGTGGAGTGCAAGTGATATTTTGGAATCAGGTCAAATTATACAATTTTGCCTGATCACTTCTACAGTCAAAACTAGAATTATGAAGAAAGGCTTATGTGTGTGTGTGTCTTGCAGACTGTCATGTGTAAAGCGAAGTGGTGCGAAAGCATGTGAACTAAGCATTACACTGACTATTGTGGTACTCAAAATATTCAAAATATATTGCCAAAAGGTTGGCAGGTCTGGGAATATTATCATTTTTTAAACAAAATGCATCAAGGCTTTACTGCATAGGGTTTCAGACTGCACTTTGTCTTTTATTGGTTTTTTAAAATTCTTATACATTAAAAGATCATCACCTGAACAGGCCTCATACAAGAGCATTAAAATCTGAAAATAACAGTTATGATCAATTTACAAAAGTCCAAATGAAAATCAAAATCTTTGCTGTTTCAACTGTACATGGTGGATGTGTGATGGATGGGTGTCTCTCTAAATGATCCATTTTTTCCAATGGTCCACCCCCCATTTCTCTCTCGCCAGGTTTTTGTTTTTCCTAAAGGCCCAAGACTGCACTGGGTTTCAGACTGCACAGCCAAACACTGCACTGAAAACTCCATCCTTTTTAGAAACGAGCCGCTTTCTTCTGTGTCTGTCAGCGCAGTGTGTCACAGGGGCGGGGTCTTCTGGTGGGAGGAGTCCTGACAGCCTGCAGTGACGCAGAGTTGGAATATATGGAGAAAATGTAAATGGCGTGCGCTGATTTGTCATTGTGGCTGTTTGAAGTGTTCCTACAGTGCTCTGATAAGGCAGCAGTGAGTGTGATTGGTGGGGGGGAAAGAGTGTGCTCTCTCAGAGGGGGGCCGTGTGTGTGCACAGGGCTCAGTCTCTCTGAGAGCTCAGAGGTGAAGGTGTGAGCATCCACTCTGCTCTGAGGAAGGTTTGGTTCGTTTGCGCTGAAGATGGAGAGATGTCTGTTCTTTCTCTCTCTCTCCTCCCTGCTCCTGCTCTCCACAGTCAGTGAGTACCAGCTTTATCCTCCTCTCCAGCTTCTCCACACCCAGTCAGGGCTCAGAGACTGGGGGTCAGGGCCAAGGGGTCAGAGGGGCAGCTCTCCAGCCAGGGCAGGGCTCCAGGCCGTCTCTAAACACCAGAGTTTACTGTAGTAATATTTCTCTGCATCATTCATGAAGCTTTCATGAAACTAATTTTATTATTAATTATTTAGGAAATGTTTCTGTATTTGATTCACTGGTATATAAAACATGATATTTGAATAATCCAGCCAAGATAAAGTTTTTTGTTTGATCATGTTTGTGTTTTAGTAAATATAAATATATGTGAATATAAAGATCTTTTTAAAATATTGTTTTAATCGTTTTCGTGTCTATGTAATTTGGCACCTGATAGTCATGAATAAGTCCAGGTATTAGTTGGCGTTCCCAGAAATCCCTGATGTTTGCGTGAAATTTATATCATAAGTTAGCCTAATTCATTTTTTCACTTTTTGTAGTTGCAAGTTGCTTTTTATTAGTGTATTTTTATAAAAACTCTTTCGTCTTTGGTGTGTTTTAACAGGAGGCACAACGGAAATGTGACGTACTCTCTTCAGTGATACATTTGATGCCTTTATGGCAGCACATTAATAATATATTGCACTCATTAAAATGCTCTCATCTCATAAAACTTATTACAGCAACTTTAAAAAAAAAAAAAAAGGAAAAAAAAACATCTTAGCGCGTCAGTGGTAACACCTGCTCAAACCTCAACTTCAAAAGCAGGACTGAAGCAATGTTGATCCAGAGTCAGACTTCCTGTGTAATTCTTTTAAAATAACACACTCTGAACAGATAATATTCTCCACCACTGCTTATGGCTGCAAATGGAAAATATTATTTTATTTGAAACTCACGTAAGTTTGAATATGTGATATTTTTCACGCAATATTTAACTATCAATTTTAAAACATGCAAATTTTTCAAATTAAATAATTATTGAAAGTTCACGAGAAATATTATGAGGACATACTCCGTAGGATGAACGCTAAAAGTATAAAAGTGATTGTTAAACAGGAATTTTGTAGAGCTGAACTTCTAACGTCAAATAAATAAAAAATATATATATAAGCTAACAATTCAAATTCATGTTTAATCCTCATTGTGGAAACATACCATTTCACTGAAAACATTACATTATATGACATTTAATTGGAAGACACTTTTATTCAAAATAATGTACAATAAGTGCATAACAACACCGTCACTAAAGTAAAATATTAAAACAGTATGATGTACATCTACATACGCCCAGGGCTGTACTTAATATCATTAAATTGTTCAAATGCATTCTAGATAAATCTCCTCCTTTTTCACTGATAAATGAGTTCTTATAAAGGTGCACTGAGCTTGGTAGGAAGAATGGTCTCCTGTTGCTCATCTGTGTCTTTTGAGGAGCCAGCGTTTTACGATGCACAGGAGTTTACTGAGGTTCATGTCTGAGTGACCATTCAGCCAGGAAATGCAACAGAAGGTGAAAAGTCTGAACTGAAGTACTGAAAAGTACTGAACTGCAATAAATACGCTTGGTGTTCCAGTCTACTTCTAATGCTCTCAGTTTCTGTAGAAAGTAGACACTGGTAAGGCTGATTACATTTTGAATAGATCTGTGTCTGTACTCCACTTGAGATATCTGCAAATGTGAAATCTCAGGTTTTTAATACCATCTCATTCACAGCATTCTCATTTCCTATTTTCAGTGCAGTAAAACAGTTCTTATGTCTGAGAAAGTGAATGGGGTTTTCTCCACCTTGTGGCCAGGGGGCAGGCAGGCAGGTGTGGGCGCAAGGAATTGCGTGTTATGCATTCAAACGGCAAAGCGCTTCTCGTCACATTAATACCGCCAATTAAATCAACCGACTGCATCGGAGAAATTAGCTGTTTCAACTGGTCGCTACACAAAACACTGCACAACAAATTTATTTCCAGTCATTTTGGTGTCACCCCCCCTCTGATGGTGTCAACCGGTGCAGTCCGCACCCCCTTAGTGACGCCTCTGATAAGCACTGTCACACAGTGCAGTACCATCTGCTTATTCAGTCATGTGACCGGCCTCACTGGCAGAGCTTGTGTCACTGGTGTACAGCGTACAAAGCCAAGATAATAGAGCGCAACCTAGTGGCGTGCCTGTGTTCCTGCAGACACTGCTGGGGACATATCCTTTTCAATTCTCAGCAAATACTTGGGGTTTACACCCATGGTAAACCAGGCTAAACATTATTGTGAATCTATAAACGGTGGTACTACATAAGAACCAGGTTTATCTATAAGATATTTATGTACAGTACTGTGTGCAGTAATTTTTTCCATGTTTGGTTTATTGACTGTTCATTTCCATTTAGTTGCGTGCTGATGTGTTCCAGTCTTTTATTTTTAATTGTTTGTTTATATTGTTCGAGTGTTTCACCGTATCTTAGGCGTAAATATTGGTTTTCAGGATTTTTATGATTTTGGTTCTCAGCTTTTTTCTCATAGTTTTACATTCCTCATCAAACCATTTTTCATTACATTCTTATCATTTTTCATATTTGTGTCTCTCTTTGTATTGTTGTTCATTTTTATGTGGTGATTTCTTTATTTTAGCTGCTTTTGTTGTTGCTGAATGACTGTATGTATTTGTTAAAACTCAAACTCCCTCTCTCTCTCTCTCTCTCTCTCCTCCTCCTCTCCTCTCCTCTCTCAGGCAGTGAGGATGTGAGGCTGGTGAATGGAGGCAGCCCATGTGCTGGGAGAGTGGAGGTTTACCATCAGGGGGAGTGGGGGACGGTGTGTGATGATCACTGGGGTTTGAAAGATGCTGGGGTGGTGTGTAGACAGCTGGGCTGTGGAGATGCTGTAGATGGACCAGGAGATGGTCACTTTGGAGCAGGGTCTGGGACAATATGGATGGATGATGTGTCCTGCAGGGGATCAGAATCCACACTGAAGAAGTGTGGGTCAGGAGGATGGGGTAAACATAACTGTGATCATGGAGAGGATGCTGGAGTGATCTGCTCAGGTAGGACTCCGTGTTATTCAGCTCTTGCCAACGTTCTTATAAAAACTCAGCACTTTGGATTTAAATGAGGATTAATTGTATCAACAATTATATGAACAAATATACAGTATGATAATATAACTAAAACATAGTATTACATTTTACAATTACAATTACTAATCCAGAATGTACAGTCTGTTGCTGCAGTCTACTTGTGATTGGCTCATCTCACACAGCAGTTTACATATGGTTGGCTCATCATACACAGCAGTAGACACGTTATTGGCTCATATCACACTGCTATATTCTGTGTATAATAGATTACATTACATTACATTACATTCATTTGGCAGACGCTTTTATCCAAAGCGACGTACAAGAAGTGCATTTTCATGATCGTAGACAACTGCTGAACACGGGTTCAGTAAGGTACAATTACTTATTTTGTACAGCTATTTCTAGCTGAGAACAATGAACACTATCCTGGTCTAACATCTGCAAAGCCAAACTAGGCAGAAGATTAAGCTAGAGTATTAGGACAAATACAATTTACCAAGAAGTGCAGGGATGGGGCAACATGTAACAAGTGACAAGGAAAAAGGGGTTTTTTTTTTTTTTTTTTTTTTTAATATATAAAAATAGATGTGTAGTCCTGTAATAATACGGCTGTACTCAATGTTGTCTCTGGAATAAGGTGCCAGTCACTTGTGATGATTTTGTCTTTATTCCCTGTTTAACTGCAGAGGTCAGGCTGGTGGGCGGGGCTGACCTGTGCTCTGGGAGAGTAGAGGTGCATCATGGGAGCTCCTGGGGCACGGTGTGTGATGCTGACTTTGACCGGTGGGACGCAGAGGTTGTGTGCAGGGAGCTGGGCTGTGGAGTTCCTAAAGAGCTGTGGGGGGCAGCTGCGTTTGGCCAGGGGGAGGGCCAGGTGTGGGCAGAGGAGATTCAGTGTTCAGGCAACGAATCTCAGATTTACTTCTGTCCCAAAGCACCCTCACAGAATCAACCCTGCTCCCATGGAAACGATGCGGGACTGGTGTGTTCTGGTAAGAGTCTTTTGTGCACTGTGTGTCTTTTAGTGATACTGGGTTAATATAGTTCCTAAATGGATTGTATGCATTTATATTTAATAAGATCTTTATTCATTGTACAGTAAAATTTCCCATGTCCGTGTGGAATTTGCAGGATCTTCCAGTGTCTGTGTGAGTTCAATCTGTGTGGAGTTTGTGTGATTTCCAAGTGTCTTTGTGAGTTAATATGTGTGAAGATTGTATGATCTCCCAGTATCAACTGTCAGGTTTTTAATACCATTTCTTACTTCCTATTTTCAGTGCAGGAGAGCTGTTCTTACATCTGAGAAAGTTTTTTTTTTTCAGTAAATAAATAAATAAAACAAAACAAAAGGGCAACAAGAGGTAACAAAGTCATGAAATAAACTGACCTAATCAAACCAGAACAAAACAGAAAAAGAGGAGAGAAAACCAATAATCAAACAAAGAAGAGAAAGAGAGAAAAATAATAATAAAATAAATATATATATATATATATATATATATATATATATATATATATATAAATATATATACACACACACATATATATTAGGGGTGTGCAGAGACGTCATTATCTGTACCTGTATCTGTTCAACCAACAAAATTATCTGTATCTGTATTCGGATAGAAGACAGGAAGTTCGCGTGGTTTATACCGGAAGTCAAGTTCAATCCGCCGCCCCCCCCCCCCCCCCGCCTTTAACTGGGGGGGACATTGAACAATCAGAAACTGAAAAAGTATACAAATGGAAAGATTCCATTTTGCATTGGAAATAGAAACTATTTACAGTAGAGTTCGCGTTTCTTGATGTGTTAACAGTTCGGTAGGAAAACGTGAATGACCACTGTCAACAGTAATTCCATAACAGTAATACATGAACGTTTTTTGCCTGTTTTATTTTTTTCCCCTACTGAACTAAGTTTGGATAGACTGCAAACCATCTGATGTCCTCACATTTTCCCTTGGTGGCAACTGTTAGCCATGAAAATCTGGACTGGACTGGTTCATTTGATAGCCAAGATCTATGGCTAATACATACAGCATGTTACATTTTAAACGGATGAATATTAACTGAAATACATGGTAAAACGTTTCGTAAAATATTTAGACTGGATTTTTTTAAATGGGGGAAATTAACACAAACAGCCGAAACTACAGGTTCTAAGCTTGATTTTGATGTTTAGGTTGCCGGGGTTTGAAAGAAATCCAGCTGCCACACCAGGCTTTTGTCTCGCCAGCTCCCGCACCTGACGTCTCCTCCTCCTCGATGCGAGAGTTTCCCTGAGTGATAGCCGGGAATGGTCAGCTATCAGCCGGCTGCCTGCTGTGCGCTGCCTCGGTGGGGGCGACTACAGAATATAGTGATCACTTTTCAATAATGTGTAGTAAACGAAACGACTAGTTAGAGAAATCAAAGTCCTATGTTGCAAACAGAATGGTCATTTTTATCTTGCGGCCATCCACAATGATATGAATCGATTTGAAGAAACAACGCTGACTCACAGAATTAACGTTCATTAAAAGTTTTGCAGCACAGTGGCTCAGAGTTTGTTGGTGTGTGTACCGGAGTTCCAGATACAGCTAGCAGCCATGCGTAACGCCCCCCACCCCCCTATGAGAACTATGAGAACTCGACATGGAGCTGACTTTTTTTTTCCGAATCCGAAAACTTCGGGTAGAATAAATGTCTGTTTCCATCGCGTTATTCATGCTTTCCCGAATACAGAATTCGGATTCGGATACAACCCTAATATATATATATATATATATATATAGTGGTCATCAGTGCTATTAGCACGTGCACCCGCCAGACTGCCCCCCCCACGCACACACACCCGACAACCTCTCCCCACTGCCCCACCCCCCACCCCACACAACTGGAGCCGATTGCGAACCCGCCTCGAACTCCACCACCTCCAGCTGCTTGGGGTTCATTGACTGGGATTTTCTGAAGTTGCTATGGGGGGGACCGTGGAGACTGGGAGCCTAGAGTCACTGGAGCCTGCGTGATTCCTGGCTTCCCAAGGGTCGGACGGGCCTTCACAGGAGCCTGGGTGTAGCAGGCTCCTCCAAGGGTCGGGTGGGGAGTCACAGGAGCCTGGGTGTAGCTGGGTCCCCCAAGGGTCGGGTGGGGAGTCACAGGAGCCTGGGTGTAGCTGGGTCCCCCAAGGGTCGGGTGGGGAGTCACGGGAGTGTGGTTATGGCAGGGTCCCCCAAAGGTTGGGCAGGGAGTCATGGGGGCCTGGGTGAAGCCGGGTCCCCGGAAGGTCGGGTGGGGAGTCTGGGGCGATCCACGGGGAAAATCTGGGGCTCTCTTTCGATCTTCAGGTAGATCTTCCCCGAGTTCGCAATCAGCCCCGAGCGGGGTGTGCCAGATGGGGCGGGGGCCACACCGCGGAGGGAGGGAGGGGGGGGGGGATGGGGGGGGGGGAGGAAGACGCTGAGCGAGCGAGCGAGGGAGAGGGAGAGGGAACGCCCGGCAGGCGCGTGCGCCCGCAGCACCCACGACCACCATTGCCATGTCCTCCAAAACTCTTGATAACAACAATATAGTAGTGAAAGTAATAACAATAATAGCAACAAAAGTAACAATAACAGCAACAACAGTACAAATAATAAGTAATAATGATATTGTTACAAGAAGTGATAAGAGCAGATTAAAGGGAGAGTGCATGAGGACAACAAAAAAATAAATAAAAGAGGGAAGTGATAGATTAGAGAATGCTGGGAGGGGTCTGAATGTGTGTATGTTTGTTGGGTGAAGGTGTATGATGCCTGTGTGTGTGCAAGTGTATGTCAGATTCTAAATTTGGTAGGGATTGTGGTGTAGGTATAATGGCGGATATGTGTATGTGAATGACGGTGAGCATGTTTATTGTGGATGGTGGACAGGCAAAAAGGGGTGATGAGTGAAGTCAGTGCGGGAATTAAGAATTTAGGGTATTAATGAATGTATTCCAGATTATGTCACAGTCAGCAGTTTGGTTTTTAACATTACATTACAGGCATTTGGCAGACGCTCTTATCCAGAGCGACGTACAACAAAGTGTATAACCGTAACCAGGAACAAGTATGACGAAACCCCTAGAGAGAATGGAGACAGATAATTTTTCCATATATATGTATTCGATTAGTAGATTAGAAGTGCAATATTGATTTTTTTCCTTGATTTCCAGTTCATGAGGATAGTTTTCCTGGCGATGATTTTGTGATGATGGAGTCTAGGGATTTGAACCAGGAGGGTGAGGGCTTTATGGGGATCATTGAGAATAGGTAGCTTATCATGGGTAGTATGGTAATTTTGATTGTGGCAATTCTGCCTATGAGGGATATTGGTAAAAATTCACAATTTACATTATTAAATGCTTTTTCTGCGTCCAGTGAGACTATGGCTGTTGTTCAGTTTGTGTGAGATATGTAATGGATTAGGTTAAATAGTCTACGTAAGTTGTTAGATGAGTGCCTTCCTTTAATAAAGCCAGTTTGGTCTGAGTGGATGATAAATTAAGTAACTGTGTCGATTTGTGATGCCAGAGCTTTGCTAATGATTTTTGTGTCTGTGTTAATGAGAGAAAGGGGGCGATAGCTTGATGGGGAGGTGGGGTCTTTATCGGGTTTTAGTAAAAGATAAATTGTAGCAGTGTTCATGTCTATGGGAATTTGGGATTTTTGTTTAATTTCAGCAGTTAGTCTGTTGAAAACGGGAGCTAGAATATTCCAAAAGTGTTTATAGAACTCAGCAGGGAAACCATCAGGTCCTGGTGATCTATTGTTGGGCATGAGTTTGAGTGCGTTGTGTAATTCTGTTATTGTAAACGGTTTCTCAAGTGTATTTGCTTGGTCTTCAGTAAGTTGTGGTAAATCAATATTGGTTAGGAATGTGTCTTCTTGGCTTGGTTTAAGTTGGTGTAAAAATCTTGGAAAGTCTTATTTATTTCCTTAGGTGTCTGCACGATCTTCCCTGCTGAGTTCACAATCATTGAGATAGTTGTTTTTTCTTTGTTTCGCTTGATTTGATTGGCCAGGTATTTTCCAGGTTTATTACTGTATTTGAAATGTTCGTGTCTGAGTCTTTGTAGGAGGAATTGAGTTCTTCTATTTGTGTGTTCATTAAACTGTAAATTGTATTTCCGTAGGCCATTCTGGCTTTGTGCTGCGTGGTTATTTGCGTTGATGTTCTCTAGTTCTTTAATCTTTTGTTCTAAGTACGTTTCCTGTTCGTTGTCTTTTTTTTCTTGTGAGTGGAATATGATATGATTTTTCCTCTTAATACCGCTTTCCCTGTTTCCCAAAGTAGCGATGGTGCTATTTCCGGTGAATCATTTATTTCAAGGAAGAAAACCCACTCTCTTTTAATATAATTATCAAAGTCGGGGTCATCAAGTAAGGATGTATTAAGTCGCCATCTGTTGGATGGCTTGAGAGAATGATTGGTATTCCAGGTGAGTGAGACGGGTGCATGATCGCTAATGGCAATGGGGTGTATTAGTATATCTGATATTTTGGAAATAATTGAGTTACTGGTTAAAAAGAAGTCAATGCGAGAGTAGGAGTGATGGACCGGTGAAAATAATGAATATTCTCTATCAGTGGGGTGTTTTAATCGCCAGCCATCGCCAAGACCAAAATCGCTCATGAGCTGTTTAATTGTTTCTATGGATTGGCAGTTACGTGTACTGTTTGAATTGTTAGATCAGTCTGAAGATGGGTTCAAGACTGTGTTGAAATCTCCCCCGATTATTATTGGGGAGTCAGACAGATTGGAGAGAGATGTAAAAAAAGGTATTAAAAAAAAAAGGATGAGTCATCTTTATTTGGGCCGTAGATACATGCAATAGTAGTTGGGCTGTTGTGTATTGTGATATTTATTATGATAAATCGTCCTTCAGGATCTGAGATGGTGATGTTGTGAATAAATGAAATGTTTTTGTGTATTAAAATGGCTACCCCTCTTTGCCTGGAGTTGAAATGGGCGGAGAAG
Source organism: Anguilla rostrata (assembly GCF_018555375.3). Lineage (NCBI taxonomy): Eukaryota > Metazoa > Chordata > Actinopteri > Anguilliformes > Anguillidae > Anguilla > Anguilla rostrata. The sequence goes on from NW_026986450.1 coordinate 18,883, forward strand.
ATTTGATTAAATTGTGGTGTTCTTAATTTGTGATAGTCAGATTCAGATGTGTAAATTTCTTGTAAAAGGCATATATCTGCTTGTAATTTATTTATGTGGTTGAGTACCTTAAGTCTTTTTGCCTGTGAACCAATTCCACGGATGTTCCAAGTTACAAATTTAAGTGAATTCACGGTGGCAGGATGTGGGAATCTGTTGTTTGAATGGTTTTTGTGTTTTGTGCATGTTTATGTGTGTGTATGGGCATATGCATGTGTGTCTGGGTATGTTTGTGGGTGGATGGGTGGGCAAGTGTTCTTCCATTAGTGTGGAGCATGAGTGGAATGTGTGTGTGTGTGTGTGTGCGCGTGCGTGAGTGCATGCATACGTGTACATGCGCGTGAGAGAAAGGGTAGATATGGGCCCTCCCAGAGATGTAGTACATATAGTTTTGGATGATTTTATGGAGAAAAGAAGAGAGAGAAAGAAAACAGAGAGTAAACAAAAAAGAAAAAATGGAAACATAAAATACAAGGACATAAACTAAAAATTACACATGAAAAAAGGGAAGAAAAAACAGTTCAAGTGCAAATGTGCCTGGTGAAACCAAGGTGCATTTTTATAAATACAGATCTGTGATATATGTGATATATGTTTAGAGTTAATTTTGGATTCTGAGGGTCTTTTTCCTCATCTTGAAAAATCAAAATTTGCCTTCCCTTGCAAATGCCTCTCAACAAAATGAATTTAAAATACTGCTTAAAAGCATGATGCCAGATGTCTGTGTGCTGTGTATAGAACAGTAGGTCTGAGATGACATTCCTGTCTTCATACAGAATATGATCTGCAGCCAGTTTCTCAGCGTCTCAGTACTTTGTCTTTGTACTTCTTTCTGGCCTGTTTAGTGGTCAGTGTCTCCGGATATACAATTTCAAAGCGATGGGGGAGGGGCTCTGTTGCTGCAGCAGCCATTCTGTGGAACTGTTACAATGTAACAATTTGTTTTCTCTCTCTCTCTCTCTCTCTCTCTCTCTCTCTCTCTCTCTCTCTCTCAGGCAGTGAGGATGTGAGGCTGGTGAATGAAAGCAGCCCCTGTGCTGGGAGAGTGGAGGTTTACCATCAGGGAGAGTGGGGGACAGTGTGTCATGGGGGCTGGGGTTTGACACATGCTGGGGTGGTGTGTAAACAGCTGGGCTGTGGAGATGCTGTAGATGCACCAGGAGATGCTCACTTTGGAGAAGGGTCTGGGAGAATATGGATGGATGATGTGTCCTGCTGGGGATCAGAATCCACACTGAAGGAGTGTGACTCACCAGGATGGGGTGTACATAACTGTGGTCATGGAGATGATGCTGGAGTGATCTGCTCAGGTAGGAGCAAGGATATATTCGTTTTCATAAAGCATATTTATATATGTGTGTTTTTGTGTGTACATATATATCTCATGAAAAACACATTTTCAACATACAAAAATGCCAAGTTACTCACACATACAAAGCACTGTCTAAAAGTCATTCATTCAAGCTGCCAAAATCTAGGCCTGCGATTAAAAGTATTGATATCAAAATGACGCCAAGTTACTGTACTACAAACAGTATAGGCTTGCCTCACAGACATTAAACAAGCTGTGTGACTTGAAACAATTTAGGAGACATTGGGTAGCATTGCTTTGGAATACAGCTTCTTTAATTTCTGTGAGGCAAGATATATATTGTTTGTAGTACAGTAACATGGCGTCATTTTGATATCAATACTTTTAATGGCAGGCCTAGATTTTTGGCAGTTTGAATAAATGACATATAGACAATGCTTTGTATGTGTGAGTAATTTGGCATTTTTGTAGGTTGAAAACGTGTTTTTCATGAGATATCATTTCTTTTTGCACTGTTTGTAATGACTAAGTGATAATAATAATTCATATATGAAGGTAGGCTATGAGTGACATGCATATGTTGCACTTGCAGAATGATGACGCAAGTCTTCTGGTGCCACATATTTTAACAAAAAAAGTTAGTTCACTTTTTTTCACTACACTTTTTTTCCCACTGCAAACAAAACATAAAAGCTTTTAGCTGACCACATACACAGACACTCGCTTTCAGCTTGCTTAGCTGGCTAGTATTCCAGTAAAGCTTGCTACTAAGCATGTTACGATACTGTTCTGTATAGTCCTGTTTCTCTCTAACAGAAATGATTAATGTCATTAAAAGTAATGAAGCCCCGTTTTTACAGTGCACAGATAAGCATTATAACATTATAACTAAATTGTTTCAAGTCACAATTCTGAGGTAGTGGCTCAGATGATGGGCGGGGCCGAAAGGTATATTTTGTTCAGACATTAGGAAAAATGATTTCATGCAGAGTAGTCACTGTGTGGAACAACCTGCCAGGTCAGGTAGTATAAGCAGAATCTCTGGGAATTTTCAAGATCAGGTTTCATACAGTGTTAGATACTATCTAGTCTGTAGGTAATCAGAGTACTAGGTAAAATTTAGTCAGGAAAATGGCAAGCATTGTTGGACTGAATTGCCAGTTCTCATCATTATGTTATGTTATTTCATTTTTAAATATTATGTTATAAAGTAAATGTGTACATTGTGCCCCCCTCCCCTCTCTCTCTCCCTGTCTCTCTCTCTCTCTTTTCATTGGCTTGAAATACATATAGTACATATTGCCAAAGCAAACAGGAAACATAAATAAACAAGTTGTGTAGCAATAGAAGTAAAAATATGAACAATATTTAATACTTCTAAAATTATAATTGGAGTTCAAATATAATGAAATTAAATAGTGAAATTGTAAACTAAAATAAATAAATGAATAGAACATTTTTATTTCTCATGATGGGGGGCAGGGGGAAAGTTCAATTTAAAAAAATCTTTGTTGGTGATTTGTGACTAAGGTTTATTTTTTTTCCCTGTTTGATGTTGCTTTTGGTTTTATATTGAGCATATGGATGTTTATTTTGGTTAATTTATTATTATTATTATTATTATTTATTTTTGTGTAATGAATTGACAACAATGTTGTAATCTATCTATCTATCTATCTCTCTCTCTCAGGCAGTGAGTATGTGAGGCTGGTGAATGGAAGCAGCCCCTGTGCTGGGAGAGTGGAGGTTTACCATCAGAGAGAGTGGGGGACAGTGTGTGATAATGACTGGGATATGCCAGATGCTAGGGTGGTGTGTAAACAGCTGAGCTGTGGAGATGCTGTAGAAGCACCAGGAGATGCTCACTTTGGACACGGGTCTGGGAGAATATGGATAGATTATGTGTCCTGCAGGGGATCAGAATCCACACTGAAGGAGTGTGACTCACGAGGATGGGGTAAACATAACTGTGGTCATGGAGATGATGCTGGAGTGATCTGCTCAGGTAGGAGCAAGACTCAGGTAGTGTTATACAGCTCTTGCCAATGTTCTTACAAAAACTCAGCAATTTGGATTTAAATGAGGATATATTAACTTTCATGAATAAATATATGATTATTACATTTTAAAACATGTTATAAAATAAATGTGTGCATTGTTCCTTTCACTGAACTAATCCAGAATTTACATGTGAATAGCTCAATTCATACTGCAGTTTAAACGTGATTGGCTCATCTCCCACTGCAGTTTACATGTGATTGGCTCATCTCACACTGCAGTTTACATGTGATTGGCTCATCTCACACTGCTGTACTCCATGTATTATAGCTGTGCAGACCTGTATTCATGCAGCTGTGCTGAAGGTTGCCTCTGGAACAAGGTGCCAGTTCTCTCTTTATTCCCTGTTAACCTCTAGGCAACGTCAGGCTGGTGGGCGGGACTGACCTGTGCTCTGGAAGAGTAGAGGTGCAGCATGGGAGCTCCTGGGGCACGGTGTGTGATGCTGACTTTGACCAGCGGGACGCAGAGGTTGTGTGCAGGGAGCTGCGCTGTGGAGTTTCTAAAGAGCTGCGGGGGGCAGCTGCGTTTGGCCAGGGGGAGGGCCAGGTGTGGGCAGAGGAGATTCAGTGTTCAGGCAACGAATCTCACATTTCCTTCTGTCCCAAAGCACTCTCACAGAATGAATCCTGCTCCCATGGAAACGATGTGGGACTGGTGTGTTCTGGTAAGAGTCTCCTGTGCATTGTGAGTGTTTCAGTGATTTTGTAGGAGTTTGTATGATCTCCCAGTGTCTGTGTGAGTTTAATCTGTGTGGAGTTTGTATGATCTCCCTGTTTCTATGTGTTTAATCTGTGTGGAGTTTGCATGATCTCCCAGTGTCTGTGTGAGTTTAATCTGTGTGGAGTTTGTATGATCTCCCAGTGTCTGTGTGAGTTTTATCTGTGTGGAGTTTGCATGATCTCCTTGTGTCTGTGTGAGTTTAATCTGTGTGAGTGTGTGTGTACGTGTGAGTGCGTATGTGTGTTTGCATGTGTGTGTGTGCGGTGCATGTGCATGTGTGTGTATGTTCGTGTGTACATGTGCGCATGTGTGTGTGTGTGCGTGCATGTGTGTGCCTGTGCATGGGTGTGCATGTTCGTGTATGTGCATGAACGCCTGTGTGTGTAATTGTGTGCATGTGAATTTGGTGTTTGATTGTATGGGTGTGTGTGTGTGCACGCATGTCTGCATGCCTGTGTGTCTGCCTGTTTCTGCAGTCTCTAACTGCTTGCGTGTGTGTGCGTGTGTGTGTGCGTGTGTCCGTGTGTGAGTTTGTGTGTGTGTGTCTTTTGTACCTGTGTATTCTGTTAGCCTCTTCCCCAAGTCTCCTTTATTATCTCAGTGTTGGTCAGATGCTAACCCCACTGTGCTGTGTGTAGGGTACACTGAGTCCAGGCTGGCTGACGGCCCTGATAACTGCTCTGGTCGAGTGGAGCTGCAGCACCTGGGTACCTGGGGGACAGTGTGTGATGCATGCTGGGACAGGAGAGCCTCCAATGTCCTCTGTCAGCAGCTGAAGTGTAGGACTGCAGTGGCAGTGCCAGGACAGGCCTGGTTTGGAGAGGGAAGTGGGCCAATCAGGGCTGATGTGTTTGATTGCCATGGGAACGAGACACGCCTCTCACAGTGTGCTGTTTCCTCATGGAGCCGAGCTGTGCTCTCACATGAACAGGATGTTGGAGTCATCTGCTCTGGTGAGGAGTCCTGCTCTCTGTACTGTGTACATGGCACAATTTAGCACACATTTACTGCAGAGAGAGAGAGAGAGAGAGAGAGAGAGAGAGAGAGAGAGAGAGAGAGAGAGAGAGAGAGAGAGAGAGAGAGAGAGAGAGAGAGAGAGAGAGAGAGAGAGAGGAGAGAGAGAGAGAGAGGAGAGAGAGAGAGAGAGAGAGAGAGAGAGAGAGAGAGAGAGAGAGAGAGAGAGAGAGAGAAAGAGAGAGAGGGGGGGGACACTGGTTGACCACCACAAATATATTTATTTTAATTATTTATTAATTTCTATCTTTTTTTTTTTTTTACATTATTATTATTATTACTATTATAATTATTATTATTTTTTTATTTTTATTTTATTATTGTTATTGTTGTATAGCCTACTCGCTGTGGCTATTGCCACACTGTTGATTGCATTGTTGTCGTTTCCACAATGTTGTTTGTATTTCATGTTTCCTATTCCTGTTTCTATGTGTACGCTTTGGTAATAAGTACAAGTGTATTTCATGCCAATAAAGCATTTTGAATTTGAATTTGAATTTGAGAGAGAGAGAGAGAGAGAGAACAAAAGCCGCGTTTCCACCGCAGGAACTATACCCCGGAACTAGGAACCTTTTGAGGAACTCAGTGCGTTTCCACCGCAGGAACTAGGGTCTAAATTTCATTCCTGGGGCTTTATTTTATTCCCCAAAAGGTTCCTGCTCGGGGGGTAGTACTTTCTAGCCGCGTTTCCACCAAAATTACCCGGAACTTTCAGTCCCAGGAACTACTTTACCAGGAACTAAAAGGTTCCTTCAGCCAATGGTTGTCTGCGTTTCCACCGGGGTCTAAAGTCCCGCGAAGATTAGGCAAATTAGCCCAGTGACATATGAAAAAGCGACGTTGTCGTCGGTCCATCTGTCATATGATTTCTTCTGTAACCCCATACTACCACCGTAGTAGCCTACATTATTTTCTAATAACCGGGACAGCCCGGAGGTGTTTATTTCACTTATATACAACGGGCTACCAACAATGACTGTATATGGTTACTTTTGTATTTATTGATTTTTATCGATTTAATCACCTGGAATTGAAATATTCTTATATGCAGGCGCAAACCGATTTATTTTCATAATAACTTCAAATCAAACTTGTATGTTATGCGGCGCAGTAGCCTACTTTTGGTTATAGCCTGCCAACGTCTTCGAATTATAACGTGTGCTCTTCTGCTCTTCTTGCTTTAGTATTCGTTTTATAAAATGCTAAGCATTCGTGCTGGGACAGCATATTACGTACTAAAACATTCAAACAGATTAATTCGGTTGCTGAATATTTTCTTCCGGATTTTCTTTGTTAGCCCGTTGTAATTGACTCAAAACGTTTGATACAGTTATGTGAGGTATGTGGTAGTTCTGCGTAATTAACATTGGTGATACAGTACAAGCAAACTGGAAATCACCTTCCGCACTTTTTGTCAGGGTAAAATAACAGGTTAATTCTAGTAATCGTCCCTTTAGCTTTTTCAGACTGCCGTAATTTTACTCAATTTTACTGCCATTTTTCAATTCCACGAAAAGACCAGGAAGACTATGGACTAATTTATGGTGCATGGTTCGCTTCTGGAGGGCACACTTCGCTGCTTGGCTAGCAGTAACTTCGAAGGAAAGCAAACGGTGGCTGTACCACTACTAATTTACATTTTCACGCAAGTCCGAGTTTTCGTTCTATTCTTGTCATTTTGCGATTAGCCTATAGAATTGACGACAAGAAAGTAATCAAACAGCAAATTGTTTACAACGTGTGCATGTTTTCTGCTGTTGTTGCCAGTTATACATATAAATGTGAATGCATTCTGTCGCTTCGGATGTCAAGACATGAAAGCGAATGTTCGCATAAAAACATAATGAATGTGTTTGAGAGGATATATGAAAGTCAATAAATACAAAAGTAACCATATATAGTCATTGTTGGTAACCCGTTGTATATAAGTGGAATAAACCCCTCCGGGCTTTCCCGGTTATTAGAAAATAATGTAGGCTACTTCAGTGGTAGTATGGGGTTACAGAAGAAATCATATGACAGATGGACCGACGACAACGTCGCTTTTTCATACGTCAGTGGGCTAATTTGCCTAATCTTCGCGGTACTTTAGACCCCGGTGGAAACGCAGACAACCATTGGCTGAAGGAACCTTTTAGTTCCTGGTAAAGTAGTTCCTGGGACTGAAAGTTCCGGGTAATTTTGGTGGAAACGCGGCTAAATTGTTACATTGTAACAGTTCCACAGAATGGCTGCTGCAGCAACAGAGCCCCTCCCCCATCCCTTTGAAATTGTATATCCGGAGACACTGACCACTAAACAGGCCAGAAAGAAGTACAAAGACAAAGTACTGAGACGCTGAGAAACTGGCTGCAGATCATATTCTGAGAGAGAGAGATGGAGAGAACTGAACTGAAGGCACTGAAGAGCAACCAGCCCTACCCAGACAGACATCCCCTGAGATAACTGGCCATCAAAAAAACATTTTTACGAAATAGCAAATAAAATGCCACACCCACTACATCTAGACATTTTGACAAAATCAACAAAAACTATACATTGACAGTTGGCATGAATAGATTGAACAATAAACTGGAAATGTATCGCGTTCCAGGCCGAGATTGCTCCCTGTCAGAATATCTCACTAGAGTTAAAAACCAAAAGCAAAGGCACACATTAACAATGTACAGACTCAGTGACCACAGACTTGCCATCGAAATTGGTTGCCACAAAAAGACCTGGCTGGCAAAAGAGAACAGGCTGTGTGCTCATTGCAATCTGGCAGGTGGAGACAGAGGCCCACTTCCTGCTTTCCTGCCCCAAGTGCCTCCCAATCAGAAACCAATAATTTCCCAAATTCACTGAACAGACTAATCA